>NW_009952798.1:1451651-1482048 GCF_000747805.2 Chaetura pelagica
CTTTCCCTCATAGCCTGAATGGGATCTACTGTGGTTTCTCCTTCACAATCTGTCTCTTGAGTCCAATATAATTTATTTTCTATGTTACCCTACACTTCCCAAATCCTCTTGGTGAAGAAATAATGTCTGCTGGAAGCACGAGTGCTAATGAGGACCCTTGACAGCACAGAAAACTTCTGTAGGACCACTCACTTTGTTCTGCCAAAGGTCCTAATCTCCATGTTTACTGTGCTTATATTTTTATTTTTTGTGATCTGGTGGTAAAGGGGCATGTTAGTGCTTCTGCCTGCACACCTGGAGCCAGATCTAACCTGGTGATGCTTCCTGAAAGTTACTATGAGAGGAGCCATGTGGAATTACCTGCTCTGTCTGTGCCCTACAGGGTTCCATCAAAGAGAAGGCTTTGCCCACTCACACAATGTTTTGAAGAAGGCTGGTGCCAAGTTGTTTTTTTACAGTATCTGCTAAATAAGTCATAAATATATATAAATAAATATATATATTACTAAACTACTAAATCCCTACTGCTTCAAGAACTTCTGGCTATGAAGTGGTGATGGGATTTATCAGAATGATTTTTTTCACTTTATGGGGTAGGTTGGTAGGTGATGCTGTTCCTGCTGTTTGTGATGACTTTTCAGAAGGAATGCTAAACAGTGGTGTGTTTTAATTTTTGAAATTCCACAGTAGTGTAACTTTACTGACTTAAGTTGTATTTTTCCTATTGTATGAGAGTCCTCTGAAAAGGAGAGGTTGTTTTGTACCTAATGAGGACAGATTCTAGTCAGGCTGTGTTTTAGGACTACATGAAGTTGCTCTCGTTTTTAATGAAAACACAACTGGTAACATTTTCTGATCTTCTTATAAAAGGTACAATACAGAAATTACATCTTGGGGAAGGGGCAGCTGCTGTGCCTCCTGTCTCCTCTCCTGTTCCAGAGGATGCTGTAGGATTTGTAGAAACTTGATGGTAAAACAGATGTATTTGAGGACTTAAAAAATGTAGCACAGCCACTTGTGGCAGCTTTGCAAGTCATGATCAAAACCATCTATAACACCATTTTACAGCTCAGGTTCTCTCTTTTCCTCAGCAATGTCCTGACCCGTGCCTGTTATCACCTTCCCCCTGATAGAAACTGGGGCATATCAGCATCTTTATACCAGTTAAGCTGCTTTGTGAAATAAGTTGGAGCCTGGGCAAAGCTCTTGTTTCAGGATGCTTTTTTTTTTTTTCCTCTTAGGGGAAAATACCAGCTCACTGGCCTGGGACTGGTACCGTGTATGGGGCCAGAGGGGTCCAGATCTGTATTCATGTTGCCTGTACCCAGCTGCACAGACACACTTGGAGTGTTGTCTATAAAGTGCACTTGTAAAAACTGCACAGAAGCAGTGAAATCACATTAAAAATGAGAACTGTACAATTACAATGACTAATTAAAGTAGTAGGATGAGGGGGTGCAGAGGGCAAATAGCAAAAGTGCCTTGGGGAATGAAAAGATTGTATTGGTTAGATTCAGCTTTCACCCAGCAACTGCTGTGTTCTGGAGCATGTGTTTGTCCTACTTCTTATTTTTAATATAATTTTTAATTTTACCAAGAAACTTAGTCTATATTCTAACAGCTTTGGCCACTGGTATTTCTTTAAAATACACAAGTAGAAAAGTGGGCTTTTTTAAATGCTTGTTTCCATCAGATGTCCTTGCAACCCATATCTAGTTTTCCATCCACTATCACTCCAAGACTACTTAGCATGACTGCTTTTCAATTCTGGTCATTTCATTAACTCCCCATTTCAGATTATTTTTCACTGAATGTATTTATCACGTCTCAGGCCAGAGGCTCTCATAGAGTTATAAGCCTCTTAAAGGAGGGAAAGTGCTGACATAGCCTTAAATTGTAGTATAGCAAATGTTACACTATAATTACCTTTATCTATCATCAAACTCCTTTTCAGAGGCCTGGCTATGTGCCTTGGGCCTCCTGATGGAATGCTCTATTACACTGAGATTTTTCATGGGGAAAAAAAACTCTAAAGCAAAACATGATGAAGTACTTTTATAAGAGTAGTCTTGGCAGCGTTGACAGGGTGGTGAGAAGGAAGGAGATGGTGGTGAGCTGCAGGAGGAAGCATTCTGTGGCATTACTGGTAGATCTGTATGAGTAAATTTTTTTCCTACCACTGTGTCTCAGCTGTAATTACTACTTGTCTTCCAGAACCTTTGACAGATTAGTACTTAGCATAAGCTGTGAATTTTAAGCAGATAGTATGTGTACTTTTACTATGTCCTGGAGTACTAGACAAAGACATCCAAGCTGTGGTCACCAGGCTATAGCTGCAGGAGTGGAAAGCAGTATGAAAATGTCATGTGCTGCTGCACTCCAGATAATGCACCTGCAAAACAGGGCTTGGTCGTTCTGGCATGAGGCTGTGCTGAAGCTGCTTGGCAGATTTCATAGCTGGTCTGGAGTTCATATACTCTCGTGTCCTTGAGTCTGTGCTCATTTGATGGCCCTGTTAGCTGGCCCATGCTTGTGAGTTGTGGGTTTGGTTTGTCAGCATGTCTTTAAAGGTAGAGGAAGCACTGAACTGGAGAAGATTTGGAAGAGTGAAATTCAGACCACAAGCCAAGGGGAGGTGCTTCTGTAATGCAAAGGCTTTAGGTAAAGGGAGAGGCACAGCCCTAAAGTAGCTCTGGATAGCAGTACAGACAGTGTCACCTCAATAGCTGGAATGTAACAATACCCCCTTGTTTGCCTGGGCTTTTTTATACTAGTTGTGAAGACCTGCTAGTCATGTAAAATGCAGATAAAAGGAACACTTAAGGAAAACACTGAAAACTGATTTGGGAGCTCAGTGTCTATTTTATATATATGTAGACAGTATCTTGGATTAGTGAAGTATTTGTGTTGACTTACTACTTGTCTTAACTGGCACGAGTGACTCTTCTAGGGTTCCTGCCTGCTGTTAAACTGGTAAGGACCAGATGTATCCGTTACTGAACGTAGCCACTGTTAATGCTGTCTGAAGTGTATGGGAGCATTTCATGTACAGATGCTAGCTAAATAGATGGAGAAAGGAAAGAAGAATTTGTCTGTTGGAGAATATTAACACTTTGGGGGCAGGTGGCTACTGAGGTAAGTTAGATTCATGTGGACAGCTAAAGGGAAATGGCTTTCTGGACTTGGGTCACTAGAGCTAGTCTGAAGTATCAGATGGCATAATTGCCAAGTTTTGACATTTTTGCTCAGTACTTTGTTTTGGTGGCTAATAAAATGCCCTGTCTTACACAGATCTGTTCTTAAGGTATAACACAGCAGATAGGCTTTTAAAACATAAGAAAGTGAACTAAACATGTTATAATTACATCTCCCTTGCTCTGCATGTTTAGTCATTTACCACACTACAGTGAATGTGAAATATTCCAGTCATGATGTATTTGGTTTCTTCTTGGAGGAAATGGTTTCTAGTCCATTATACTGTTACAAAATAGTGAATGTACTAAATATTGTTACAGGTCTATGAGGCTAACTTGTTAGGCAGCACTCAAAATAATCTACTGTAATTACAAACTAATGGAGATGGCTAAGGGGGCCTCTTCCAGGGCAGAGGTGCTGTATATAAGAGGCTGTGCAGTCCCACAGCTTAGATGACTGAAATAGACCCACCAGTGTATGAAGAGATGCATCTGCAGGGGGAGGGAGGAAGAGGGATGAGTTGTGGGTTGGAGAGATTTTCCAGTTGAATTTTTTGGGCAGAAGGAAAAGGAATCAAAATGACTTGAAACATGACAGGAAGTGGCTGTCCTGGCTTAGGATTCTCTGTCTCCGAGTTGCAACAGATCACCTTGAGAGGACGTGGCACAGCCGTGCTGGAAACTGTATAGGTGGATTTTTACATTTGTGCCCTCAGAAAAACAGGCAGTTAGTCCAGAGTAGGACACAGTGCTTTAAAAAAGGAAAAGAGCTAACAAAAAAGCCCAAACCTTTTAGTTCCTGCCATGTTCTGCCATGCTGAATCTACTGCAGCTGGAATTTGAAACAGTGGTGACATCTTGAACTGCCTTCATCCATATTGAACACAGGCACTCTGGCCTTTCTCCTGGAAAAAGGGGGAACTGAAGGATAATAGCTTATGATTTGCACATCTTATAGGTATGGTTGGTTTGAAAGATAAGAGCCTTATCAAATTTCTGCAGCAAGCAGGTGGTGGTTATGTGCTAAAACCTGTAAATTATAATTCAGTTAGTTTAACCTTCAAGCATCTATAGCAATTCTACAAGAATTTACCTATTGCACCTCAACCAAAATAAAAGTCAAGTTTAGTAATCTGTAGACCTAGACTAGTATTGTGAACTGTATTCTTAGTATATGAATATTAATAGACCAGAATGATTAATTTTATCTTTTAATTAAGACTTTTTATGATACGTGTTACTTGTTGCCTTACAGGAGACCAGATTTTATCAGGGAAAATAGGAATAAGTGAATTCTTCCAAAAGCATGTGTTTCTGTTGGTGGAGGAGGGGAAGGGGAGTCCTGAGGCACTCTGGGTTGGTTGATTTTGGATTCTTTGTGTAGAATGAATGGAAGCTGTCTGTCAGTCCATGTTGGTTTATGACATTAATTGGGAATGTGACTGCCAAGGCATAACCCTCTTTCTCTGCACTAAGCATGTCTTGATAGTCTTGGTTGTATCACAAACTGGCTTTTACAGGCAAGTAGTGTGGAGTCTTAATGTGATGTGTAGCCCAGCTTGTTTTGTGGTTTAATGAGATAACCAGACCTTTTCAATAGCAAAATCCAGGATTTTGCTCTTAAAGGTGGACTGCTATGAAAATGAAGCTGTACTGTCTTCTAGCTTCTGTATCACAAGATAGCAGATAAATTTATTCAGACATCTAAGCATAAAGGTAGGGAAACAGGAAAATAAGTGGATCATGAGCGGATCCAGGAGTGGGGAGCCTTTGTAAGAGTTTATTCTTTACCTTAGGTACTTTAGTAGATTGTGGGTTGTTTTTTTTTGTTTTTTTGTGTTTTTTTTGGCTGTACAGCTGCTATTCCTCAAGGTGGATTTGCTAGGAAAGGGTTCAGAAAGATGGCTTTTGCTTGGCTCTGTTTTAACGTATCTTTGAAATGCTTAACATATGCTTTGAAATGCTTTAACATCTCTTTGAAATGCTGTGTGTTTCTGAGTGCAAACATAAGAAACATTCGGTATGTTTTAAGTGCAAGAAATATTTCTCAATAATACTTATCTAATGTGGAATACCAAGGCAACTGAGAGCTGTCAGGAACATCTGTCATTTCTAAAATCAAAAGTCCTAGGAGTTGTATCTGTGGTCTTGGGAGTGCTTTGGAGAACGTGGATGTGCTTGAGCATCATGTGCTTGAATGCACAAACATTTGTTCTAGAGTAGCTGGTCTGTGTATATGAAGATGCAAATGGTATCTTCATGTATCAGGTGAGTTGTTATGTTGCAGAATGTGACTGGGGGTGATGGAAGACCACGATGTGGCAGCAGAAAAGGGCTGGACTTCAGGTCTTCCACTGACAAATCATCAGTCAAAAAAACCGAATAGATTTGTCATGCTGCTAACCTGATAAAATAACACAGATGTTTGAACATGATTCCTACCTTCCCTCTGCTCCTTCCAGAATGTAGATTTGTATATTTTTAATTTGACTCAGTTTGTAAAAAGGATGGGATAAATACGATACAGTACGCATCTAATTTTTTTTCTTTTTGTGGAGGAGAAAAATTAAGGAATCCATTGGTTTTGCATCTTTTAGCCTTACACAGTTTCTTCCACAAAGCTCTGGGTGTGGAGATTAGGGCTTGCTGGGAGATAACCAGGCATCTGTTGAGGGAATATAGTTGTTTTTCTACGCAGTCAAACTGTAAATCCATTTATAATAAGGATGAATATATATTTAGTTTTGTTTACTTCAGCTGCTTTTCTCTCAATAGGCTTAAAAAAAAAGATAACATTGCTGTCATAATTTCTAAAAAGGCTTTAGTGTCCCAACAGGGCAAACATGAAAAAAAAGTTTTAATATGGACTACATTTGGGGAACCTTCCACAAGCATTTCTATTTAAAATATTTGTTTGTGACAAGATTGGAGACTTTTGAAGTGACCAAAAATGGTACTCTTACTTTGAACAACAAGTAAGTTCTTACGGTTCCATATCTCCATTGCCTGCTTTTATGAGTGTTTTTGCTGACTTGTAACTGACATTTAGTTCTGTGTTTTCATTTGTGTGTGGGATTTTTGTTTTTTAATTTAGTATAAATCTTCTGTCATAAACAAATTTATTCCTCATTCAGGAGAGAAGAATTGAGTCACAGAACATAAGTCAGATAACAATATAGCCTTTCAAAATACATGATACCACCTCTGGGTAGCAGCTTAACTTTTGAGTCTAGACTTAGTAATGTGAAAACTGACTTAGTGGTGCTGTGTTTGTAGAACTGAGTGTGTAGAAGGGAAGCAGCCAGAAAGCAAGTAACCCAGCTTTATTACCAGCAAATATGAACAACGAGGGATGAGATGGGCTCTCCTGACCTTTGAGCTGCTGGTACATGGGTGGAGAGAGGGGAAAAACAGTCCCTACATCTTGTGCATCACAAGCAGCAGTGTGACATACACAGCAGTAGCATAGCACCTTGGTCACAGATGGGATAAAGGCCCAGCAACAGCTCCTCCTCAGGCACTGTGCAGCACCAGGAGCACAAGGGCTGTGCCCCTGGGTAGCTGTGTGACCTGCTGGGACAGTGTCAGCCCAGGAAAGCTGAGCTGCAGTTGTCTGCCAAGGAAATGCCCTTTCTGTTCCCTGCAGGGGAAGGATGCTGCAACCTGCTCCTGGCGCACTTGGACTGACTGTTTTCCAGTAGCCTGTATCCAGAGCCAAAGGTTTTATTGCTCATTTATGCTCAGTTAATACTGCTCTGCAGATAAGAATTCTTTGGTGTGCAACTTGGCTACTTCATATTTTTGAAATGACCAATATGTGTTCAATGATCAAGCTGTGAGTGCTTTTTATTCTAGGAATAGGGCTGGCAGCCCTGACTGCAGAGGTTATGGCTGTTGCTGCAAGTAAGCAGTTTGGCAGTCCAGACAATTTAATGCAAAACCACAAGCAGTTTGACCCACTCTCTTCTTCACCCTGCTTATTGAAGTGTTTTATGCTGGCTATAATTAAAACTATCACAGCAGGCTTTGTATTTAATCGTAATTATAAGTAATATGAAGAAAACCCCTCAAATTCATGGACAGATTAAAGCAGAGCTTTCCAAGTGCTCTTATTTCTGCATGTTGGGACGTAGTGCGAGGGCTAACTGGCCTGTGCAGGTAAAGCAGCTGGTAGCAGCTGAAGCAGTATCTGTGCAATGCATTTAGGAATGCAGTGTGGGGTGACTGCAGTACCCTCCTGGCAGTGAGATCTTGCACAAATCAATAGAGCTCCTTGACTTTTCCATCTCTCTTTGTCATCAGTAGAATGTTGCCTGTGATTTTTTTTTTTTGTCTTGGGCAAATCATCAGCCACTAACTGCTACTTTAGGCTTCAAAATAGAACTGACCTTTAAAGCCAGTTGTTGTGCTAATCAAAGAGGAATGATTTGTAGCGTAATTATACTAATATGGGTTCCTTCTAGAAGCCTGAGATGTCTTAAACAGAAATGTTTATATAAGATAGTGCTGTTGTTTCAACCAAGTGTTGCACATCCCTGGTTTAGAGAAATTATTGCAACAGTATTTTTGTGCTAGATGGGGGTTTTTTGTTTGTTTGTGGGAGTTTGTTTTATTTTAAGACAGATGGTCAAACAAGGTGGTAGTTTTCCTGGAAACAGAAGGTGGCAATGCAGCTGAAAGAACTGACTCAAAAAGTGTTGTTCAGTAAAGCTAGAGGAGAGGACAGAAGGGAACAGCAGCTGCCAAATGCTGTGGTCACTGAGGGCTAAATGGGGAAACTCCTGCAGGCTGGGTTTTTAATGTTATGTCTGATATTGGGCTGTTAGGGGCAGAGAGGGACCTCTGGGTTTGCAAGCAAAACCTGCAGGGGAAGGCTGTTGGATTTGGGTAAAATGTTGGCATGTATTTCTGCAAGGGGAAGTGCAGGAGATGAGTCCCCCCCAGCCCTGGTACTCTCACCTTTACAGCAGTTTCTCCTCTGGGGTTCATTAAGGAGAGGGTTACCTGCTCTTCTGGGAATGTTACTGTCTTGGGGCTTGACATAAGATTATGGGGTGTGATGCTTTGAGGTTGTGTTTTTACAATTCTGTTGGTTTTCTGTGTTTTAGTTGAGGTTTTTTTCTCTTCCCTGTCATTTTGGGGTCTGCTGGAGCAGGGGATGTTTCCTTTTAGCTGCTGGCAAGTATCTGCTGCAGCTCCTCGCTCCAGAGGGAGGCCCATATCCCTGTTAAACTTGAAGTAGTCTCCAGCAATGGCTTTGCCTGCAGAAGCTGGCAATAGGATTAGGGCTTCTTCTCTGATCCAGCCAAGAGACCATATGGTGTGGACAGGATTGGCAGATGCTGGAGTCCCAGGAGGTGGGTGACTGCAACAGCAGTGACTGGCAGTAATCTGTAGGAAATCATAATCCTGGCATCTTCAGTAATTCCTCCAGCACTGCTCCCTAGGGATATTAATAAAGCTGTAGTAGTGAAATACGTAGCAAAACATCCACTGAAACTTGCTTGGTCTGTGGATGAAGCTTAACTGAGATAGAATTTCAAAGGCCTTCATGCTTAAGTAAGGTGGTTTATCGTGGAGTTTGGAGTTTTAAGTGTTTGGTGTATTTAGGGTTGACTTTTTTTTGTTGCTAAATGTTTATTTGAATTTTTTTGTCTTGCACCAGAGCTAGAAGGAAGGCCTAGGCGTGACACTCCACATACTTCTCAGTTTCTTCATGTCCTTAGGCTGTGTGCAGCTCAAATCCTGTCTGACAGGAGAGGTACACATTGAGACAAAGAACCTGTAGATGCTGAAGTTTGGATAAAAAAGGGAAAACTTGGAATGTGTTGTTGAGTGCAATAAAATCATAAGAATACCTTAAATAGCGAATAAATGTGATCTTGCAAAATCAGTCATGGCTTTTAGAGTATTTGATCTCAGTCATCTTGATGATTTGTTACACAAATGTGTTGAGCAGCTGTTGTTCCAATCTTAAACCAGCACAGATAAAATGAAATAGAGGCTATCATCAGGAAAGAGATTATAGTGCGTTACATTTAGCTGTAATGCTAAAACTAGCTCTTGAGACTGCATCATCACCTGTAGAGTTATAAGAATGATTGTTCCACACTCACATTCAGAAACAAAGGAAAGGAAGGGAGAGGAAGTAAGAGAAAGGAATGGGAAGAAATGGAGGAGCAGTTTAGCATTGCACTGGATTTCTTCCTTTGTCAAGGAATTGCCTTGTGAGTTCCTCTAGCATCAGGTTGATAGAATAGCATATAACTCATAGCTAGCATAGCAACTGTACAGTTTTATGTGTCAGCTCATCTGTGTATGTATGTGTTATTAAAGAGGACAAACATATTCTGGAACAGTCTTTGGACTTCTGTCAGCAAAGAAGGACTATGTATTTAAAAATCCACATCTTGACTTAGTCTGCTAGTTGGAGAGAATTCTGAGGAGAGATGAAGGAAAGCAGCAGAGAGCAGAGATGACCAGAATCCAGAAAGGCAGAAAGTAAAAGCAGGATCAGGGGTATGAAGGAAGGAACAATACAAGGTTACAACATAGAAATATTAATTATGCTCTCTAGAAGGCCTAGGGGATGGATCTGGGCTTCAGAATGCAGTCTGTAACAGGGAAGCCAGGCTATACTTAATAGGACTGACTATCCATTCCAGCTGGGAGGAAGGATCTCCCTGTTTTAATCAGGTCTCAACCTCAAACAAAACCACAGGGAGTGACTTCCTCTGACTCCATTGTAGCCAGCATGACAGGTGTACTTGCTGGTCAGGGACTCTACTGCTCAGAAAAGGAGGTGGACTTTGAGGTGTATTTACCCAAGGCTTTACAGAGTATAGGTGTTCTTTCCATCACTTAACAAAGCTATTTGTCAGCATCTAAACTTTGAATTAAAAAGAGTATAAACAGGCTTGTGGATGAATATACCAGTTTAAATTTTGCTTGTTCCTGTGAACTTTAATATGGAGTAATAATTGTGTTAATATATTGACTTGGATTATTTTAAGTAAACCAGCTTAACTCTAGTATTAAACTTGTATATCAGCTCGTTCATGATGTAATATTTAGAACATTCATAATTTTTTCAAAGCTATTTAGTTGCATTGTCTAAACTTACTTTCTTCTCCTACACCCGCCCACAATGCAGACAGCTGTCAGTCCATCATTGGATGCTGTTCTGCTTCTGACAGGAGAGCAGTGTCAGCAGGGAAGGCTAACTTCTTATTCCCTTAGACTTTGGTATCCCAAGTATATTTTTAGCATTCTTTTGTCTTTTAATTCCTTTAAAATACTTGACTGTCCCTAGATCTATTTTTGCGCTCTCAGCATTGTCTTCCAATAACACTTTTTTACCCTTGTGTACATATGTGGAAGCTTAATTTGGAGCCAAACAATTACAAATACATGTTGTACCCAGGCAGTTCCTCTTATGGGACACGTTTTACCTACACTTTTTCTAACGTGAACTCATTCATTACCATTAAGCAACAAAAACCAATTAGAGAGTAACAAAGTGTCCACACTATTTAATATATTAGCGAAGTTGGAGCAAATAGTTAATGGCTTCAAAGCGAGAAGTTTTCTGGGTACGTTGGATCTTTGTTCTTAGTTTCATTCTTGCACTGGGGTTTGGAACAGGCTACTAAGGCACAGAGGGCAGTTAGTACCCAATTAACAACACCTGATTTGTCTTTTTTAGTAGGCTGGACCAAGAGAAATTCTTGGTATGGTTTATTTTGTTGTTATTTGTTTTTGAAATAACTGCACAGTGGAGTGATAATTTAATGTCAAAATTGGTATGTATTTTGTATTTATCTATGTCTAATATTGTTAAAGGGATCTATTTAAGAGTAAAACATTATACTGGGCTGTAAAGAGGCTTACAAAAGTGATTTTGTTTATATGCAGCCTTCAGCTGGAACTGCAAACATAAGCAATAGTTTAATATCTTACAGGCCATCTGGGAGGGGGATTTGTTTAAAAGGAAATCATACAGATCACATGTCATGTATTTCTCTCCATACTGAATGTCTTTGCCAAATATTCTTCTAGTATCTTGGCTGTGCCTCCTGCAGAGAGAAGCAGCTGCAGTCCTAAACTATTTGCTCACCAGTTTAATGGTTGCTTGTCTTCTGTCTGTCTGTTTTTTTTTCTTTTCTTCTTGAAGTTGGAAGCCCAGTGGAAGCTTCTGGAAAAGCTGACAGCCTCTTGCAGCCCTTCCCTTTCTCTTGATAGTTTTGTCAGTCTTTCTTTTTCTTATTTTTCTGCATTGGGGGCAAAAAACCCCTTCCAGTTCAATTGTGAAGCATCATAACATTACTGGTATAGATATCGCATGTACTTCCCTGGAGGCATAAGAATACCCAATATAATTAATTATTAAAGAGTTATTGTGTAAGGACAGTTGCTACCCCTCAAGCACTCTCATAATGACTGGACTTGGTGTTCCTGATGCAGTCCACTACAGTGAGATGACACTTGCAAAACTGATGTAAAAATCCTTCTTAAATGTTAAGCCAACTGATGAAACATACCATGAACTGGGTTAACTTGCTTTTTCAGTATATATTAAAAAAATGTAATTTCTGTGACCTAGATCTACATAAGAATAAAAAAACCCTCGGAGCTTTCATCTTAAAGTAGTAAAAATTTACTTTTTCTAGAAATCTAAACTCATACCTAAATCTATTTGTATGTAGCAATTATTTGGTTTACATTGTCAAGGATGAAAATGAAAAGGTAGGGTTGCCTCATGTCAGGGGAAGGTCTGTTGTCCTACCAGTGGCCTCTGTATGACTTCTGAGTAACAACAGGTTGGGGTAAGGCAGGTGGGGGTATGCTCCTGTTCAGAGTGTTGTGTGACGAACCTGAGGAGGAAATCACAACCTCCATCTTCCCATAGGGCAAGATGTTTTGAAAAGTTATTAATTTATTGATGCAGGAAAGAGACAACTTTGCTTCTGTTTTACTCTAATAATGAAAGAGCTAAAGGCAATACACTGAAAGGGTCTGTTTAATTTTATGGGAAGTATATTTCCCCTTTGTCTCTAATACTAAGAATTAACCTGTGAAACAGGTTGCATGAAATCAAACCCAGGATCAGAGCCATCTGAGGAGACATCACTAATGCTGGTAACTGTATTGATAGGAGAGAATGCCACTACAAATGATGTGTTTATCAGTATGTTGAATAGTTTACAAAGGAATTTTTACATTAAACATTCTCCTGTGGAAGTGTATTACTTCTGAAAGTGGGGTGCACTGAGCCTGGTCTAAGGGAATGAATGGTTTTCTAGCTTCACTGGAATATTTTTTTGTTAATGTATTTTTCTTTAGTATAGATGATGTAAGAGCAGATACCTAAGTCTGCTGAACATTACAGTAGATGAGTGTATTTTGGGACTCTGCCTTGTTAAACAGGAGTTAATTTAGCTACTGTTATGGTTTGGGGGACCCAGGCTAATTTCTTGGTATCAATACAAGGACCTAGAGAGAAGGGTGTATAGGACCCTGAGGGATCCCAGAGGCTTCAGTATTCCCTCCTGTCTCGTGCCATACTCTATAAAACCCAGGAGGGGGACTTCTGAAGCTTGCTGCTTCCTGATCTCAGAGGTTTTGGAGAAAGGCCCTGGGCCTTTTGCATCAGCTCTCCATGTGCTGTGCAGCATCCAAATCCATTGGGTGCAGGGAAGAGCCATAGATCCTTTTCCCAAGACGGCTGTGCTGCAGGGACCCTCGGACACTTGTGTCAGCCCTCATTGGGTTGGGTTTTGTAGGTGTTTGTTCCTCAACCCATGAGTTACTGTCCCTTTCCTCTGCCAGTAAAACTGTTTGTTTTAACTTGCAACCTTTAAGTTTTTTCCTTATTCCCCTTTTATCTTCTCTAGAGAAGGTGGAGGTGGGGGGCAACAGCAATTATGTTCTCTGGATTTTGGTTTGCTCTGACCACTAAACCAAAACAGGTAGCTACAAAGAACAGAGATACGTGCAAGCTGTTCCTTGCAGAGAATGCTCAACATCTGTTGTTCGATCTCAAAGAGATAAGATTTGGTGACCCCAAGATATCCTTCCAAAATAGGGTTTGCAAATGGTCATAAGAAGGCAAAAGCAAAATAACAGGTAATTATAGTACAGTAAAAGTAGACTCTCAGATCGTTAGAACTACTACATAACAGCAGGAACAAATGAGTTTTCAAAAAATCTAGTAATAATTTTTGTTTGTCATTTTTAAAAATAATATGGCTTTGTATCACTGTGTAAAATTAACGTTTGATTTAAAAGCACTTCAAGCTTCAATCATGAGCAGTTTGTTATAACTGAAATGATCAAATCTCTGGATCACTACTGCCTTTTTTCATATTGTGTGGGGAGAATGCTTCTATTTTAAAATGATGGAACTGGGCAAAAGGAAATTTATGATCTGAACTTGCTGCAAATCATTTGTATTGATCTGTTTTGTTTCCATTCTGCTGAAGCTAATGGAAATCATTTATCACCTGACTTGTCCCAGTTGATTTGGAAAACCACCATACCATTTATCAGGCCAGTTGAAGGTCTGGAGCAACTGTGCTTATGTCTGCAATCAGGAAGATATATTTAACTTCCGGCAGAGTAAAATGCATCAAACAAGAGCGTTCTTATTCTAATATTGGCTTGAATACACTTTCTCTATATTCATGTGTGTGTCTTACTGAAATAGAGCAATTATAATCCTGACATGGGGATCATGATGGATCCTGTCTTGTTTGCATTTTTCTATTGCAAGGTCAGTAACAGGTAATTAGTTCCTGTAAATCAACATCTTTCTGCTGATTTAAACAAGGAGGTGACCATTAGGAACAGGACAGTTACTAGCCCCATGGTAACATTTAGGTCCTGGTCTACATCAAGAGTAGTGTGAGCTCCTCATCCTGTTTTCTTCAGAAGAGGAAGGGATAACTGCAGTCTCTTAATATTCCCTCTCCATACTTTCTTACCATGTGTCTTCTGGCAGAGCGAGTGTGGGAGAGTGTTGTGCTGCTGCATGATGTGGGTGCAGGCACTGGCTGTAGAGATGTCATTGGGATGGGGGGGGGGAAGGGGCCTTCACTACAGAACTAAATTAAATCTGCTCTTTGCATCTCTAGGATAAATTATTCAGCTGGGTATTCTCGTTCCTGTAGCAATCCCTTACTGTTCTTCCAAATTTAAAACTGGATCTGACTTTCATCATAAGAAATGGTTGTGAAATCTGTGCCTTTCTCAACCCAGCTTACTAATGTGGACTTCATGGTCCAAAGCTCTAGTCCTAATCAGTACAAATCACTGTACAACACTAATCATGTAGAGCTGAACAAGATCCCATGTGCACCCAGGCCTCCATTTGTGTGGGTAAAATTGTGGGCCCAGGCCTTAAAAGGTGGCTGGTTTGTTTTGAGTTGGTTTGTTTTATTTTCCTTTCCATCTGTCAGTGATTTATGGTCAAATACGATTTTGAAAATGGAAGCTAGGTTTTCCTATTCTCCACCACAACAGTCCTAAATTCTCTCCTTCTGCTGTATTCCCTGTTGCAGGGTCATTAATGGTGATGTGTGGCAGCAAGAAGGAACATTGTCTGGCTTTCATAAAGATGTTGATTAAAATAGTCTGAGCATACTATGATTAAAGAGTATTGAAACAAACTGTGAAGCTACAAAATAATTTGATTCACATTTTATAACACAACTTAAAACACTGTTCATTTTAAAGCCAGGTCTATAACATTTTGTTTTTAAATCCATCTCCTGCAATTCATTATAGGAAAAAGCCTTAGATGTCTAGTTGTCTGATCTATGGGGTCAGGAACTGACAGTTTTTGCTGTTTATGAAATATGACTATCATCTAAGCAGTGTCTTTAAACTGTTTTGTAGGTGCCCACTTCTTTCCTTTTGAAAATAAGAAAAGTGTCTGAATGCCTGGTGTTCAGTTTGAAACTCTTACATATTTTTCAAGTCTTAAAATGTCCTGAACTTTTATTATAATTAAAATATTCATACAGCTTAAAAACAAAATGTTTACTGGAGCCACAAACTGGCTTATCCTAAATCTACTTAATGCTTTTAAATGTGTTATGGTTTTATAAACAACTCAAGTTTTAGATGGTCTTGTGCTGTGCAAACATTCAGCATAGCCTGTGCTTAGTGGAAAAGTTGGTGAATGGGAACAAGAACTTCAATTTGTTAGTCCAAATACAGAAGCTAGTTTATCAGCCTGTTGGCTCTAGGTACTTCTGAAGAGGTTTGATTTCAGTAGTCTGCTCATTTTTAAAAATCACCAGAAAATTAATAATTAAGCTAGAAAAGGCGTTTTAGCAAAAGGTGTGCTGCTGCCAGAAATTAACTATCTTACACAGCTCAAATAAGTAGAAAAGTACTTTAAAGGTGTTGCTTTGTTTTTTTCAGTAGAGATAAATGTGCTTTAGTGACCAGAGCTCTTTTCAGTATGTTTCATTTACATTTCTCTTGACAGAGAGGATTTCCTTTACAATCCAATGTTTTCTGACCTCTGTCCATGCACAGTTTCTCATGATTGTCTCCAGAATAATTATCCTTCACAGTGAAGGCTTTTAGTGTTCATTAGGATGCAACACACTTATTGCATGATTTTTTTTAATTAACATCTACTTACCACATAGGTGGGGCTTTGTGATCGAGTGTCAGCTGTGTGGAGGCCTGGTTCTATAGAGCAACAAAACAGTAATTTTTCAGTTTCCAAGTGTGAGATGAGCTTTTCTGTAACTACATAGAGGACACATCCACCAGCGTAAGGTTTTTTTTTTCCCCTACAGATGTAGTTGGTAGTCACTCTTCTGTGATCTATCAACCAGGTCACCACAGATGGTTTTGTGCTGCTCAATTAAGGATAGCTTCTATCTATGGAATTTCATGTGCCTTCTTACTAGTATTTCAGAATCAAACAGTACAATCTCTTCTAGTATGGGAGAAGTTCCCCAAAATGCAGTGCTTGATAGGTTTGATGTAATTCCACATTTCCTACCCAATCAGCCCTGCATCTTACATATATATATTTTTTTTAGCTGTGTGAGAATGTGTGGCTGACAGCATAAGTCTGGAGTGAGGGACATTTTCAAGTAAAGGAGCTCTGCTTCTGAGTTGTGTGCTTTGTTTCAATCTAGACCCAGCATTTACAATTGAGAAGCTTCCTCAATAATCCCTTCCAGGAAAAAAAAATAAAATTCAAACGAGATGACTGAATCCTAGGCTCAAAAATCTGTACTTGGGTACCTGAGAAGCTGTCTGATTTTCTTGCAACTGGCAACTTTCTGAAGCTGGTATGAGGTGTTGTTATATAGGAAACTGCAGATATTCTACGGATATTGAAGGTACAAGATTTAATTAGCATGGTAATATATTTAATTTTCACAGCTTGTTTTGTCTCTG
Source organism: Chaetura pelagica (assembly GCF_000747805.2). Taxonomy (NCBI): domain Eukaryota; kingdom Metazoa; phylum Chordata; class Aves; order Apodiformes; family Apodidae; genus Chaetura; species Chaetura pelagica. The sequence goes on from NW_009952798.1 coordinate 1,468,271, forward strand.
CAGCATTTGCAAAGCCCACCAAGGCAGTCTTGCACTCGTTTGCTCTTTCTACATTTACTTCAGTCTTTTACATTCCCTGCTTGGCTGACTTTGAACAAAAACAGTCTGTAAGCAGTCGGGGAAAACTCAGACTCCTTATGGGTGGTGGAAACAGACAATCCTCTTGCAGGGATTACATGGAGCTCTAAGCAGGGAGATGAAGGCAAATGGATCTCCAAACTCTTACTAACCTCAGCAATGACTACACACAGTCACAGAAGTCAGAACCCTAGTTAGTATCTTTGCATTGCACTGAGCACCTCAAGCAGAATGGGAAACTTTTGTGGAATGTTGCATGGCAAGATCTAAGTGCTGGCCTTTGCCAGACCTTGTGCTGGGCATCCTGTGAGCTTCTTTGCCTTTCCTGCGGAGCCACTGACTCTGTACTGGAAAATCTGTGTTGAGATGGATGAGGTTTCTGTGTCTCCTTTTTATCTCATGGTTCTCTATGCTGCATACAATAATGAAAACTCCCTTCTTAGTTCAATTTATATGGTGATATACCCCCTTTTTGCCTTGAATTTTTATCAGAGGTAGGCATCATGCATGACTCTGTTTTGTTCACAAAGTGTGTTGGTCCTCACTCCTAGGTTTTATGAGACAGATGAACTGTTCACATGTTTTTGAACTGCTCAGCCACACTTTCCCTATTCAGCTTGCAAGAGGAGGTACTTGTGCAAGCTGGATCAGCTATGGTTGAGACAAATGGAAATAGGCAATTTCTTAACCTGATTAATACTGGCTAAACATCTGCGTAGTAGAAAAAGCAAAAATACTTGGAAATGCAAATACTTGCTTCCAAGAGACAGCTGCTGTCAAAAAACAAGGTGCACATGTAATTCAGTGCTGTAATAAGTTAAAACAAGGATTTTTTTCTTTTTTTCTTCCTTTTTTAAAGGGAATTGATAAAATGACAATAGGAATCTCATGTTTTGTGGTAGGTAAGACCCCAAGATAGACCTGCCTCCTATAGTTCTTTTTTGCAGTGGTTGTGCTTTTCCCTGACCTGATACAGCATGTCAGGCCAACATGGGAATTGCTTTGGCTATTGCCTTTTAACACTGATGCTGTTGAATACTCAAGTTTCTTGTGTTTGGTAGGTAACCTTTGTTAATGGTGTCCTTAGTTCTTCATGTTCATTAAAACCTTGGAATCTCTACAGCTAAAGCATTTAACTCACCCTCTCATCATCTTACGGGTATATATGTCATGAAGTAATATTTCTGCTGTCTTTAGGAAGGCCAGGTAGTTCCACATGTCTTTGTGTGTCCAGCGTTTTGACAGAAAACAGCCAAAATTCACTTGTTAGAAAAAGAAACTACTTGGGTACGAAAGAAAACTGTTTGAAAATGGGATTATCAGAGAGATAGTTACTTAAAAACTTACAGAAGCCTTCCTGCATTCTGTTAGGAATGTTTATCTGTGGACAGCTTGAGAGTTTGAAAATATTGAGAAGAGTGAAGGAAAAATGGCACGTAGCTGAGGAATGAGGAGGCTCTTGCCTTGCAATTCAGGAATGAGCTCAAGAAGGAGCAAAGGTATCCTATGGATTCTGCTGCTAGACATGAGGTGTTTGTAAAAACTACTGTTTATAGAAAAATGTTCAGAAATATTATATAAAAATCAAATTTTGGAGCTCTGGGTATGTGAGAGTGCTAAAATACATTTTCCCAAAACAATCTAGATGACATCTATCAAAATACATTAAATATTTATATGGCAATGCTTGCTCTGTCAGACTTATCTTTCTATTCAATGTTTTAGCTGACTTTGGGAACAATACAACCAGTTCCTGCTCTTATACCCTCCAGGTTACTGTCTATTATGATTGTACACACTTGGTATGTCATTAAACAGGAGACCTGTGCTAAAAGCCTATGGCTGTGCCTTTCTGAAAAGCTTTGTTACGTTGGTACCTTTACAGTAGCAAGAGCTGGTCATTCTAGCTATGGAGTGGTGCCTTCAGTTTGGTCTTTGTGGTGGGCTGTGTTTAGTGGGTTTTGGTTTATTTACAAAATCATGTATAAATTTCACAAAAGTGTCAGTGTTAATATAAGCAAGCAGCCTGCCAGCCTAGGAGGTGTGAGGGTGACTCCAACACTGGTACAGCAGGTACTTTTTGCGTCTCTCCTCCTGAGCTGCTGCTCCTTTCATGGTGCTTCACCTCTAAATGTGGGGTGGCAGCAGAGTTTACGCTATGGTGTTGGGTTTTTGTAGTTAAAAAAACACAAAGAAACAAACCCAAACCAACCAACAAAACAAAGCTCCATGTGTTCCCAGGTGTCAGCAACAATTTGTTTCGGATTAATAAAAAAGTTCTTATTCACCATTAATTAAGGTAAATCCAGCTACACTTTAAATAAACATACTTAAATGTATACATACACCAAAATTTTTGAAATTTCTATCTTGATGCTTATCCAGATACTGTTACATCAGATAATTTAATCTATTTAGGAAAACTTAACTCCAAGCACACGTTTATAATTATTTATAATTATAATCACACTTAAATTCAAACACTCCTCGTTACATTTAATTGGAAGTATAGTAATCTGTATTTTCAATGAAATAAAGTACCATGAAAATAGGACTATTACTATATTTTTCAGTCATAAATGGGAGGACTGCAATACAGTGGGTTTTTACTTGTTAGTGTTTTATCTGGTAGACCACATAGATGCTTTGACAGACTGTCTTTGCATGAATATTTCAGTTTTATTACTAGTTTATGTTGCCTGTATATTTTTTGTACAATGTTGGTTTTGGATCTGATTCCCTGCTTTTACTGTGAACTGTAAAATAGAAGTTAAGGGCTTATCAGGAGTTTTTCAATACCTTGCTAGCTATGGACTAGAGTTGGTAGTATTTTATCTGAGGCACAATGGCTTTCTTTTTATCTCCTTCCTAGAGTGACACAGTTGCTCTTGTACCTCTTACTGGCTTCTCTGCCAGCTTTTCTAGTTCTTTGTGTGGAGTACAGTATCTCTTAGGATGCTGGTAGGTGTACCTGCCTGATTTGAAAGAGAATCTTAGTTAACGTTTAGGTTTGGCTTTCCTCACCAACATCCTTGTTCTCCTTTCTGCATCAATATGCCCCTCCCTCTTCTGTGGGTGCACTGGAAGTCCTCACAGTGCCCAGCCTATGGAGTCAAACTGTAGCAGACTGCAAAATAGTAAACAAGAGAAGTATAGTAGTATAATTTTGGAGAGTTCAGATAATCTGGAAGAGCAAGGTGAGTTAAAGATGTGGAAATAAATCTGTCTGCTCCTTCTATGTCTTTACAGCACGGGTCCGTGCATTTTAATCCCTGGTTGCTCTATCTCGGGAGATCTTGCCACAGGTCCCTGCTGCTTCCCTTGTCTTAGCACTCTGCTCCTGTTTCCATGCAGCAAATTGATTAATTAAAAACCTAATTATTTGAAGAAGAACAGGAAAAGAAAAGCCACTTGAAGTGAGCTTAGTTCCTGGGCGATGTAGTCATGTGAAAGCCAAAAGAGTCTGCAGATATTTTAAGATCAACACTTTTACCCTCTGATTTTTTGAAATCACAAGATCTCCTCGTTTCTCAAGCAGGTACATCTGAGAAGCTGCTTCTCTGCCCTTCCCAAGCTTTGTCACCAGTCTGTGTTGGGTGATTCCTAACCAGCAGAGAGAGAGAGAACAGGTGTAACTTTGAGCAGCCAACAAGGTCAAGTTTGAATTTGGTTTTGTTTGGTTTCTTTAATCCTAAGTCACAACTTTTATCATTACTTGAATCAACGTTTGCAGCTCAAGTGTGGTTGGGCTAAAAAAATATTCTTGAATATAGAAGAGTTTGCTGTACAGATTTTAAAGATCTGTCCTACTATACAAGTAAAACTAAAACTGCTGGTTACCAATGGACTATGGAGTAGGAAGGTTGATGCTTCTTACTGGTGGTGTGGAGTGTATGGTGGTTATGCAAACCAGACTTGCCAAGGAGTAATTATAGTGATGGGGCAGTAACTGAACTGTAAGCCAATGTTGCATTTTAGTGTTTTACTTGCTTTATGCACAGCAAATTGCCTTGCTGAAGGCATGAGTCTGAAAAGCAATGGCTGCTGCAGTCTGAGATGGGACTTGGAAGTAGATGTAGATTAGGATTCAACATGGTGTCTGTGAACATGGGATATTGTGTTTTCTTATTTTGAGATAAACTGGGCATCTCTGAATGCAAACATGGAAAAGTTGCATATCTGCTACTAATTTCTGCCAGATGAAATTGTGATGATGAATATTTTTGATGATGCTCATAGGTTGGTCTAAATTTACTTGCAGACTGCAAATATCTAATTGAAAATACATTATTGAATCATCAAATTATTGACTTAGTGCTCACTTTAATTTTTAATTATTTGAATTTGCTGGAGAGTTTATGGTTTAGTGTTTTAGAAAGAAAAATATTACAGTGAAATCAGGCATTGTTAGTGCATGAAATGAAGTGAATGGTGAGAGATGGCCTATTTGTCCAGTTAGATTTTGGGATTGTGTTGTATTGTTCAACTATTTTTGAGTGGTACAATAATCTTGCTAAAAAAAGCTATGTCTTTCCAACAAAACAGACTTTTGTTTTAATAGTGTATGAAAGAAGAAATTATAAGAAATGCTGGGTAACAGAGAAACCTGAACTTGGTGCCAGAGTTGTTTGTGCAACTGCTTGTCAAGCCTGGAGTTCTATTCCAGAACAGTTAAGTGTAAATTTGTTCCTCTTTTGAGAGCATATCTGAAGATACTGCTATAGATTATTACCTCTGACATTTTCTTGTGATATTTGTATTTCAGTGGTAGATCTGAACATTTTCCTATTTTGAGGTCGATGTATGGGTTTGCACAGCAACTTACTTAATCTTTAATATTTTTATTTATAAAATATATCAACTGACACAGCAAGATTGCTTCTCTCCTAGTAACTGATGTTAATAACAGGTACTTCCACACAGGATAATAAAAGCATACATTTTCAGAAGAAAACTAATAAATTGTGTCAGTGGATCAAGATGGTGACATGAAGAAATAATTTGCTTTTAGTGTCCCTTAGTATGAGAATTTTAATGAAGCAGCTTGTATACAGTGAAGCAATGTTGATTAACTTGGAGAATTAGTCACATGATGTCCTTAGAGAAGGACAAATGGGCCAGGACTTTGGTGTAACACTCTGTATAATGGCTCCCTCATGTTTTTCAAATTATTGTTGTGCTGGACTTGGTTTAAAATCTCCCATATAGAGCCTTCTATATGTAGATCTGATCTAGTCTAAAACAAAGGCTTTGGTTTTACACCCCAAATAATTGGCAGTTTGAGAGACATTTTCTTTTGGTAAAGCTTTGAATAAAATACAAATGTTTTTTTGCTTGTTTGAAATGTCTTGCATTTTATTTTCCATTTTTCTCTTGTTATCTAGGGGTAATTCTGTGGATGATCTTAGATCTGTATTAAAATGTATAAAATAGTTGTTTACACTGAGGACTAGAAGTGGCTTATATTTCAACTAGTCTAGCTTGCAAATGTGAACAGAAATGCTGCAGCTTGAGTTTTTCATATTGCATTTTCTTGTTGTGACATCCCTTATTTTGAACATGAAGTAAAACACCTTTATGAAAGTACCTGTATGAGTTTCCACTGCTAGCTATAAGGTAACTGGTTTCAAAAGCAGCTCAGCCTGACTTAAACTTGATGGGAGTAGTATACAAATGAGATGATTTAACAGAAGAGATTCACTATAGTACTTTAGCTCTGAGTGGCATCTAAACCTTTGTGTTGTAGCCTTCTCATGTATGGGTTTATGTAGCCAAGAGATTTCAAAGTAGGATTGCATTTAAAATGAGTTGTTGCTCTTCAGACAACTCAATTGCCCAGACATTTTGAGTATTAAATTCTTACTGCTTAGCAGGGTTCTCAGCTACTCTGTAACTGCCTTGGAGATGGTGCTTCCTTATATTCTGTTTCTTCAGTGAAACTATTGGGGTTTCTTCTGATGAGATGCAAGTGAAACCAACACCTTGTAGTTTCCAGTAGTGGGAACTCCAGTTGGAAATGGGAAGTTTAGAGGTTAAAAGCATGGTAAACCACAGACGGCTGAGTTTCTGTGAAGTGGGCCATCTGAAATTACTTGTTATATAATGAATTGCTGTGCCAAGGTGCCATGGAGCAAAAGAGGTTAGTAATGGTCAGTGTTGTAAGCAAAGCCACTAGACAATACATTTAATCAAAGAAGGAAGAAATAAAACCACTACTGGAAATTAACAAAACTGAGGCAATTTTGCTGAGGAAAGTCATCTCAGAAAATTTCAATACAGCATGTAAAGGATGTTTGGAATTTTTTGAAGCTTCTTTCTTTAAAGTCAAATGCTGGATCAGTACCTTGTTGGTTGTTCTTCCAAACAATTACAATTTTATAGCCTGGACTAGATTGTAAATTAAATTTAGCAATTGAGATGATCTTTGCTTCTCCTGGACTGTAGCAGCTTGAAACAGTCTGAAATCTGTGATCTCTGCCAATCCTAGAGCAGTGTCTGAGGAGTGGTATGGAAGCCGAGTGCTGTGGGTCACATTCTGGCTCCTGTGCAAGGCATCTGAAGTGTATCTGTAAATCTGCTCCCTTCAGACTTCCTCACAGAGAGGGACAGATGTTTCAGGCACTCAAAAAACAAACAGGGCCTGGTCAGACTCTGTCCTACAAGCAGCCCAGACAAGCTAGTGCAGTTTAGAATTCCTTTGCTTATGTACTTGCTATTTCTTAGGGAGGATTTGTGGGTGATCTAAAGGCTCCTCTAGCTCCAGTCTGCAGGTCCTTTGCTGTTGCAAATCCTAAACTTGTTGAAATAACATAGCAGTGAAAATAGTTAAGGCTTTATCTCTTGTGTAATATAAAGCATCTTGGAACTGGATATACAACAAATGTTTAACAGGACAAACACTGAAGAGTTCTCTTAAGCTGTAGGGTAGGCTTTGGACAGAAGACCACACAAGAATTGTATTTTTTTGACAGTGAAAACGGAAAGACATACAATAGGGTCTCTTTTTCATCAGTAAGATGAAGCCTAATGTTAAAATTATATTAATACATTTAATAGTTTCAGTTGTACTGGATGCATAGCAAAGTTAATTATAAGGAAATCACTATCCTACAAATTATAGTTTCTGTTAAATTTCTAAATTCCTTTGGACTTGCATCAAGGAGAATGAGAACCAAACTGTATTATTATAAGAAATAATTTCTAAAGTCCTTGAGTGCTTTCAGGATGTAAAATGAAATGCTACAGAACAACAGATGAGTCATAGTCTGTGACAATGTGTACATACATTATGCTATAGGTTTATTTTCAGTCTAGTCTAAAGTTCATGCTTTCTCTCCCATTGCTTCAGAAATTTCTATGAACAGGTTTTTCATTGTCACAATAAGTGAACCTCTTTGCATTTGTACTGTCTTCTGAGGTAAAAATATAAAGGGTGTTGTAGCCATAGTTTAAAACTGAGGTTTAGCTGTTGTGGGTTTATTGTTGTTTTCTGGCATTAATTTGTTGATGTTTCTGTAACAGGGTTTTTTTTGTAATAAACTTAATGAAATATGTGGGGTGTGTGTGGGAAACATATTGGCCTGATCTACACTGTGGAAAAGAGAGAAATTCCAGACTTCTGGTAAAATTCAAGGGATCTTCAGACCTTGAAACACCACCAAATGGAGTAGTATTAAATTATTTTTGGTAGTAAAAGTAAGGATATGTGTCAGTGGGTTGACTGGTGGTAGTCTTGAAAGCTAAAATCCAAAGTTGTCATCTCAAAACTGACAAGCAGTTAGAGTGTAAGCTTGTTGAAGGCAATATGGGCATGATTATTAAATGCTTGTCACTTTTTTGAAACAGAAACTGTTTCTGGAACTGCTTTTTTTTTCTTCACTCAGCCTGAAAAGGCTTTTATTACTTCAGAAACCTATTATTTTACTTACTCTACAACTCTTTGTACCTTTATGGTTTTTAATGCATTTAGAAAAATAACTTAATATTCTGAGGCACTGTAAAAACTTAGGTTTGCAGTGGCTTTTGTAGGATGGTATATTAAAACATTTATGGTCACATTTTTAGTCCTTGTGATGGGGGGGTATATTGATGATATACAGGTAAAAAGCAGCAAGAAGGAATTAAGATATTGTGAAGTACTTTGTTTACACAGCCTTCCTGGAACACTCTTGTTAGTCAAGAGCCCTGGTCAGTCAGCACAGGCTTTCCTGTGCACAGAATTTCCATCAGGTTGTGTAAGCTGGCTTCATTCCATGCCAGCCTGTTTGGGGAAAACTTGATAGGTGCTGCTGTGCTGGAGTGGGAAGAAAAACAATCCCACCTGACAGGTGGTCTGTTCTTGTTTGCTTGGAGTTTAGTATGTGATTAGACAGGCTGATGTAACTTGGACCAGAGGTCCAGGCAGGTCAGTGTGTTTGTTGTGTGTGTGTGACTTCACCTTCAATCAACAGTCATGAAATGAAGAATGATGGAACACATTTGCCAAGGAGAGCTTTCATCCTGGCTCTTGTTAAACAAAGGTTGTCTTAGAACCTAGGATGTTAGAAATTACCTCTTTTCCACATGTTACTTTTTTCCTGCTATAGCTTGGGATGGGTTCTGTATGAAAGATGTCTTCTGTTGGGGAACATTACAAATGTCTGATAGCTTGAGTCACCCAGCTGAATTGTTGGTTGGATTTATGGGCACCTTCAGATCATAGGCAGGTGTCTAAATTGAAAGGATAATACAGGGAAGCAAGGGTGGTGAAACATGCCATATTCTTAATAGGAGTAATGTCTAATATTTCCTACTAATGTCTAATATTTCCTACTTGATTCTAGGGAATTTTAAAAGAAGAAGAATATGGAGTGTAAAATACATGAGAAAAAAAAAAATAGTAGATCTAAATTTGGAGTTTGAGAAGATAACATACATTTACATTTAACACATACATTTAATACATTTAACATAAATGTACAGAGCATAAAAAGTATGCATTGACATGTGTACTGCCAATGAGATGAAAACTTTGGAAAAAACATTTTACAAAACTGGTACCAGCAACTGTACTGCTTAAAACAGGTTCTTGGGGATCTTATTTCTCAGCCAAGTGTAGGTTGTGCAAAGTTTTGACAGAAAACAGCATATGCTTAAGGCATCCACCAATTTCAGATGCCTTTAGCATTACTAAGAAATTTGCCTTGTCATTTCAGTTTCCCCACAAAATTTTCATGTCATTGGCAGACTCATGCAAAAGGACAAAGTTGCCAGGAAAAAAAGACTGTGTGCACAGACTCATTGAATGGAACTACCTGGTGGTTTCTGGATACACTGCTGACAATTCTTCAGGTTCCCTGCTGCCTTCTGGGCTCCAGGCAAGACCTGATGAGTGCTGCCAGTTCCATTCAGCTGCTGCTCAGCAAATGTGTATAAGGCAGTGGAAACACAAGCAGTTTTGTTAGGATATGCTGGATGCTTTCTTTCCCCCAGTGATTCTCTGCTGCTTTTTGGAGAGGCTTTTTTCAGACCCAAAAAGAAGGCATGAGCTTAGAAAACCTGTAGAATTTGTGCTGGCAAAGTTGGTGTCTCCTGCTTCCCATTTGCTGGTGGTTTAATTGAGTTGAATATGTTGTTTTCAGGTATTTCTACAACCTAATGGGATGGCTGAGGCTCTTCAGTGAAACTGGAGAGGTAGTATTCCAATATTAAGAGTGTTAGGGTTTTTAATTAAGAAGTGCTGGATATTCTACAGGAGGCATTCTTGAGATTAGAGGCAGGGGAGATATCAGGAGCACAGAAATTTATCAAAAACTAAACATCTGTTACTAAAACCCATGTCAGAACAAAACCATAGTAGTGAATACACTTAAGAGTTAATTCTCCTTCAGAAGCTTTTGCTTTGTTCCTAATAGTTTTATAAAAATTACTTGAAACTCTCTTCACACTGAAAAGTTGCATTGACCCCCCAATGAGTATTCATTTGTGTGGATTTATTAATGTGTTTGAGTCTTTGCTTTCAGGGGTTCTTAAGCAGTTTGTGTTGCACTTTAATTTTTTTGAATTTCATTATAAATTTTAGTTACTATTGATTTTTAGCCATTAGGTTTACAGAAAACTGTAACTATGGGAGTTACTATCCTCACAAACAGGCAGAAGGAAATGTTTGCTCAAATGAGTATAAGCTAGATAAAAGGGATGATGACCCGTAACTTATTAAGGTAAGGCATAAAGGAGTTCCAGAAGATCTGATTTCCAGACAAGCTCTCAGTGTATCTTGTGATCTTCCTAATCTTCACTATTATTTCATGAAGTAAGATCAGTACGGGAAGATGTACAGCAGAGCTCCCTGTGAACAGGAGCCTTTCATGCAGAAGTTTTTCAGATCACACTTCAAGTCAGATCCCTTCGTAATAGTAGCATAAATGTAATAAGCCATGCCTCACATTGTGTGCTCCATTTGTTATATTCATATTTAAAATGTTCAGCTTTCATGTGCTTCCAAAGTTGCAGGGTAACAAAGTGATATTTAACCACAGGTTTCAGATACCATTTGCAAGGGGAGGGTGATTTGCTGCAGTTGGCTTTACTTCCCTCCTTTTTTACATACCAAATACTTTTGCTTAGTTTCTGAAAAATAGGGTATTTAATTCCCTAGAGCAGGAAAATTGGGAGAAATTCTGTTCACAATTAGATTTATATTTGCAGCAATGGAGTATATATATACTGCTGTATGTTGATTTTACTAGCCTGTGATTAACCATTTCAAATAATCAGGGCAAGAAAGTTCACTGAACAATTTCCTTTAATATTTTTGGCTAATATTACTGTTAATATATGCCTTAGAGGGGGGAAAAATCTTAAGGTAGAAAAATCCATGTTCAAAGATTCCTGCAATTTTGTTTTGAAATTGAAATTTCCTATATAAGAGAAATCACTTGTTAGGAAACAGATAATACATTCCAAGAACATACCTGGTTTGTTACAATCAGTTTCTGCATGTTGATTAAAGAGGTCATGAAATGAGTAAAAGCTGTGTTTTGACTCTGTCCAGTAGCCTATCTTTGAATACTGGAAGTCTAACCTGATAATTTGGACAAGTTTGAAGGCTTATTCTTTTAGGTGCTTGTGTCTTGGTCCTGCTGAGTGAGGGATAAATGTTCCACTTGAGATTTCTGACTTAACTCCAATGTTGAGTGTCTAAATTGTATTGTTATGCTCAAAATCTAGTTGTTGGCAACAACTTTATATATAAATCAAATAACTTATTGCTAGTATAATAGAAACCTTCACAGTGTAATTGAAGAAGTATTTTTCCATATCCATTTACTACAGGAACTATGAAACAAAAAAAATCAATGCTGCATACAAAAGTGTATTCCATTATAAATAATAAAGGTGAAATTGTTAAACACACGCAAACTAGTTTCAGTCCCTTTTCCTGGTGGTGTTCTCACCTTTTCATTGCTCCTCTGAATACTGAAATGGAAACCTCCAGTCCGATGTTTGGAAGTAGAGGTCAGTGTACCTCTTTGCCCTAGAGAATAGCAGGTGGATGATTTCTTTTTCCTGCCCCTCCTTTTCTTCTCCCTTTTAGTCTGTATGGGGCTATTTTTATGTGTCCTAGCAATCTTTCACATAAATGTGCTCCTGCTTTATTGGTCTGCAGCTCCACACTGCATCTGAATTTATGGTCTATGATCCATTTTACATGTTAAGTACTACTACTTTGTTCTCTTTCTTATTCCTTAATTCTGCTTTGGCCCAGGTCTGTATTTCTTTACCTGGTGACTTGTATTATTGTACTGGGAACCCCATCTCTTACCTGCTGGATTTTGTTCTCTTTTGTGCAACGAATTTGATTTATTTCTCTAGAAGACACAGGAGCAAGTGCCTTGTTGGGATATTTTTCCAAGAAGCTCTTGCTTGATGCAGATTCCCTTTCTGCATTGAGGGCCAGTTTCTGTGGTAGGTAGATCAGAAGTACAGAATGTTCAACTGCTCTTGATGCCTATATAGAAATACTTAAGAAGAAAGCTTCAGACTGGTTTGTGACCTTTGTTTTCTTGTGCATTTTTTTTCCCCCCCCGGGATTTGTTTGGTTTTGGTGTTTGATTGTTTCTGGCTTTGGGTAAAGGCAGCAGGTGGGATCAAACTCTGGGTTTCCCTCAGGTTTCCCTCAGGTCCAGGGCTGGAGGGCTGTGCTGCCCTGCCTACTGTGGAAAGGCCTCGTGGCACTGCCGGGGAAGGGACGTGGTTGTGCTGGGAAGGGGGGAGAGCAGCGTGTTGTGCAGGGACAAACGGGAGAAGGGAACAGGTCAGTCCGGGCAGGGAGGAGGCGGTGGGAGCTGCGGTCTGTGGAGGGGCAACAAGAGCCTGCGGAGGAGGCCCCTTCCTCCGCCCGTCCTGACCTCACATCTGACTCTCTTGCTAGCAAAATGGATTTTAAGTAAAATTTAAATTATCCCCTTTCTCCCCCAAATGAGATGAATGCCTACTGGAAAACATGTGGGGTGTGTTATTTACAGGTTATATCACAGAAGGGGTTCTGTTCAGGTCTCAACACGGCCTTCTGGCTCTTCTGGGTGACCCTATGATGAGCACTTTATTCTAGAATACTCATTATCATGTGCTAGAAACTGTCTCTAAAATCCAGAAATGTAAAACACCAAGATGCATTGCAGATTAACTAGTTGTAGGATAAACAAAAATGGAAGAAAGAATCAAATTTACTCAAATGAGCAAGAGCTAAAATCCCTCAGTACTCCATGAGTACAGCAGTGCTTTGCTGGAACACTGATGTCACACCACTGAGGTGGCAGGATCACTGCTGGCTAATCATTTTGGCATGAGGCTGTTTTTTTAATCTGCATTTTTATTGTGACTTAAATACCTTGAAGTTAATCATATGGATTTTTTTTGCTTTTAACTACAGGTTGTCTTCTATCAGATTGAACATATTTTTACATATATAAAATATGTAATAAGAAAGCAGTCCTAATCTATGTATAAGGTAGTTGGTGAAGAAAAGCTGTATACAGAATACTAATTAACTAGAACAGCATCCATATCTTAAAAAATAACTATATGGTTCAGCTACAGAAAGAACTGTCAACTATTTGACTAAAAAAAGATAATGTAGCAATATTTTTTGCAAAAACTAAAATTTTTGCTGCATCAGAAATAATCACCTTATCTTTGCACTTAAATTATAGTAGATGTAACCCAGCAAGGAGGGCTGTACAGAAAAGGAACTGCATATGCTTTACTACTTAGTAGCCATATTACATTGGCAAAGGTTACTGTGTGTGTCATCTCCTTTGTAGTGCAGCAAGCTCATGTTAGCAGGGGTGGAAATTCTCAAGAAGTAAGAAAGCCAATATACAGCTTAGAATTAGTGAGGATCCAGTTCTGATATCAGTTTGTCTTGAAACAGCCTCATAATCTATGAAGTTAATTTGATTTTTGCTTATGTATTCTCTTATCTGCGCTCATCTCTTGCTGTTACAGGCACAGAGTGTTTAGAAGGTGTTGTATTGTTGAAAAACTTTGTTTTGCAGTATCAGAAGTGATGTCTGTGTGCTGTAAACCATTGATTCATTTGGAAGAAGTTAACAATGGTTGCACCACTCACTGGAAGTGTACAGGAAATACAGCAGGGTGTCAGTGGGGTTTAGGGCTCTATGAAGGTTCTAAGAGAGAAAGACACTGATTTCACTGAA
>NW_009952798.1:1482145-1484648 GCF_000747805.2 Chaetura pelagica
ATCAAGGTTATTAACTTTAGCTCTGATTTGATGATTTTTGTGATTTGAAGATCTAGAACTGATAAATGGGGCAGGGTTGTTTCCAGCCAGCAGATGTAGTGATTCACTTCGGTAGTGTCTGATTATCTGAGGATGTTAATGTCAGCATCAGGAAGCATGTAACAGATTGATGTGGACCAGTTGGGCACTCTGGTAAAGGGATTGTGTGTCATACAGCTATTATTCTAAACAGTTGCTCCTTTTTTTTTGGCAACTCCTATTTTCCTTTCTTTGCATTTGGCTTTCTGAAACATAATTCAAAATAGGAGTGTGTGCAGATGAAGGCAGTAGAACTGATGGCTGGGCTGCAGTGCTGCTTGTCCTAGTGCAATTCCCTCACTACTGGTTAACAAAGAACAGTTGTTTAGAGGTGGTCCCCTGGTAGGTAATCTTGTCTGCTTGTTGGTCTCTACAGTGTAATAACACATAGAGCTTCGTGTAGCTTTTGGTCTGCTTCAACAATTAATTCCTTAGTGCATGTGTCTTTTGAATGTTTTTCTTCGTAAGGTGTTTGCACTGGAACTATCCCATCAAAATACGTTACAGCTACTAGACTAATTGAAAATTCAAAATCTGGAACTGGGTAGGCAGTTTTGGGTTATTAAAACACATATGGGAAATGGTTACTGAGTCTTAAAGAAACTGTTTGAACTTTGGCAACTAGAATCTAATAGTGTCTCCTTGCATTGCTGAGGTTGTCTTCTGTCAGTGAAAAACCTGGCTGTCACATGTACAAAGCTGACATGCTGGGGAGCATCAGTTTACAGCAGAGAAGAAAGGCAGAAGTCTGCTTAGTGGATTGGAAGCAAAAGCATCTTGTCAATGTATTTTAAAACAATTATCAGAGTTTTCCTTATTTTTCTAAAACTTTTTCATTCCAGGAACTAAGAGTTTTATACCTGACAGTTGTGTGCAATTATACCATGGCACTATGCAATTAACCACCCAAGGTAGCACAGCTCAAAAAGATAGTTAAATGATACATCTCAGCAGTAGTTCACATTTGTTAACCAGGGGGCTCTAGCAATATTCTGTAGGAGTGGTGAATCCATTTTATGGTCCCTGCGTGCTGTTTTTAAGGAGTGCAATTTTTCTTTGTATCCACGTGTTCATTCTAATGATGAGTATATTTGTGCCTAATTATTTCATACTAGAAAGCTTTTATTCCTTTTTTCCCCCCTTGTCTTTTGTTTCCCCTCTGCCCCCCATGTCTTTCTTCCTTCTTTCTGCCTGCTGCATACATGTGTGATGTGGAGGATGTGATTTCAGTTCCTGTCTCCTTCCCAACTGAAATGCTCTGCTTCTGAAGCTGTTTTCCAGTTGTTCATCACATGTTTTGCACTGCTTGTTCTCTACCTTACTTGACCCAAGGCCTGCTTTTGGTTGTGTGCTGCCTGCAGTGATTGCATTCTGGTATCTTGATTCCCACAGTCTGTATGAAATAAAGGTTGTATGTGCAAACCATCCTCCTCAAGTCTCGGGTGTGTGGAGCCCAGACTCTGGAACTGTATGTGATGTGTCCAGTTTTGACTGTTCAGTCTCATCTCTGACAGCCTCAGAAGCTTCCAGTGCAAATCTTGTGGGTCAGACAAGGAGACCCCTGTCCTTTTTGTCATCATGCTATTGTGCTGTACCTAAGCTTCCTATCACTGTGGTTAAGATCTTGTAGTGTCTGGGATGACTAGCAGGTCTTGTCAGGTAAGTGATATTCTTCTTGCCAAAGCAGTAATCTATGGTTATGGACTTCTGTCAGCAAACACTACAAGTTTGGTTTTCTGAGCAGCATCAGCTGGCTTTGTCATTATTCCTGGAATAATTTGCTGGCTTCAAGGACAGTACTGGCTGCATTCCAGTGCTGGCTCTGGAACAAGCCCCTGCCATTACACTTATTCAGTCATTCATCCTCACAAATATGTTCTTCCAGCACTGATATTTCTGCAGCAGAAGCAGGCAGGAAGCACCATTCCCTCCCAGCACTGCAGTTGCTCTTGCTCAGCAGTGTGGTGAACAGCCCTTTCATCTTTCCTGTTGCAGAAGGAGATCTTAGTGCAGAAACATAAAGGACATGCCGACCTTTGAGTTGGTGCACTAAACAGAGTGGCAGGTTTCTGAGGCCTCTTAGCCTGTTCTGCCTGGTGGCAGACACTGGAACTTGGGCCCTGTCTTTCAAAGGCAATCTTCCACTGTTATCTGTTACCATTGTTCTTTTATCCTTAAATCCTGAATCCTTTCCCTTAACCTGTGAGAACAAGAAACTGATTAATTAGGAAAACCAGGAGCCTTTCTGCAGCTTCTGTGGAGCTCACAATAATACATACACTTTTTTCTTTGAAGCTGAGTCCTACCTTTCTTTGACATCTCTCACTGTCTTTTTCTATCCCTGGAATTTTGCCATGTCAGGTAGTAGGGAGATGTTTCTTTTCATGCTGTTACGTGTCCAACAGTGTTCACAATTTCCAAGGAG
>NW_009952798.1:1484741-1523943 GCF_000747805.2 Chaetura pelagica
CTGCTGCTGTGCAGGATGCTCTCTGGTGGCAGCAGGTGCACTAGGGAAGGCTGAAACAGCCCAAGAGATGTGACATTTCAGAGAATAGGTGATCTGGAGAAAATGGCTTACCACTCACTTGGACTTCATTTCTCCCTGGCAAACTACTGAGACTTAATTTCTCTGTCAAGGCTTCAAAATACTGGCAAACCAACTTCTTTTGTGGTTGGTTTTCTTTCTGGCACCAGAGAAAATGTAATGTTTGTGACATGCAGATGAGTTCCCCTGTTACTTTCCAAGCTTTCCTGAAGTTAGAGGACATACTTAATGACTTCTTGTTAAGAGTAGTGTACATTAAAAACTTAGTACAGCTTACATAAGAAATGGGATTCCTTAAATGACATTAGAAAAAAAAAAATTATCTTTTCCCAGTCTCTATTTACAGAGTATGATCTTAAAAGCCATCTATTTCCATCAATTTTGCAACCAGTGTCTATAAAAATTACTTTACAGCAAGGATTATAGTTGAATATCCATTTGTTACACCTGAAATAATGGGTTTTTAGGGGTCGGTGCACAAAGCTGTTTTTTAGTTGGTTGGGTTTTTTTTTCCCCTATTTATAGTTAATTTTGCCAGCACAAGGTACTTTTTTTTTTTTCTCTCTCTGAAAAATAGTGAAGAGTTGTGTGGTATACAATCCAGCCTGTCTCACCAGCCCCAAATCTGCAGAATCCTCAGCATTCTGCCATCTTTTTCAGGAACTCCAAGCTCATTCTCTTGGATCTTCAACATTAAGTAATAAGGCATATTCCCCGCTCCACTCCCCTTCTCTCAAACAAAAGAAAACCAAAAACTTGAATTAAAAGTGGTTCAGAATATGATTGTATGTAATGTAAGTATTCTGTCCTTATGAAGATCAACATAAGGTAGTAAATACAGTCTCTCAATGGTGTAAAGTGGGGCAGAGGGCTTGGACTCCTTTCATGTGTGAGTTCACCAGCTTCCACTTCTCACCCAGGGTTGAAATGGAATAGCCTCCCATCTTCCAGCATTTGTTGCCAAGATAGTCTACTTCTGTGCAAATGGAGATGAAATCTTTTTTAAAGGAGCTTTTCTACACACTCTTGAAGCTCTTAGTGAATTCCATTTATCTTGTCTTCTGCATCAGTTTTCTTGTGTTCCTGTTTGTCTTTTTTTTTTTTTTTTTTTTAACCAAATTATCTGTGCAGAAAACAGTTTGATTAGGTTGAATGAGTGTGAAAAAACCAGGAGAAAGCTTCCCATTTACTTCAGTCAGCTGGTCATAACCACCCACATTTCTAGCATTGGTCAATCAAAACAATAATTTGCTTTTTCATAATTTTATTGGTCAGTTTTATTGGTCTGCTTTGAATATTGCAGGAGTTACATGACTATTTTTAAAAAGTATTCTGTACCTGTAATTTGACGAACTTCAAAAAGTAATAGTGGATCTTACAGGTTGTCATGCAATACAAACGTTTTTATTATAAAATATCTTATGTCAAATACATTAAGTAATTTTGCTTTATTTTGACATTTAGCAGATGTAGTCTTCTTAAAAACAGTTGATGTGATTCCTGTCAAAGAAAGCAGGCAATAGAGAAAGAAAGTGCTGAATATAATTATATGGTTCATTTATTAAGACTCAGGAAATCACCAATTGCATTTCTCCTGGGTGTCATAACACACTTTTAATTAGTTTGGAGTGTAGGAGCTGTAGCAGAGTCAAGCAGTCAGACTTCATATGGTAAAATATTCCTGTTTTCATACAAAGCTGATCATATTTCATTGTAAAAGCAAAAGAAGCTAGGATTGTTAAGCTCACTTCACTGTGGATGCAGAACATTTCTTTACAAACATTTAAGTTTCCTGAGATGAAAAATTGTACTAAATGCTTTTGGAAGGGGCTCAGTGTAACATCAGCCTTACAAAATGTTTGTTCCCTTCTGTTCCAAGTATGCTTGGATAGCTGGCCAGTCTTCTTAAAAGAAGTCAGTGTGAATCAGTATACTATTATTTCTCATTAATGATCTCATTAACCACTTTCTTTAACAAAATACATCTTACCAACCGTATCTCTATACACAGGATATGATCTGTATTTGTACCAACAACATTTTATCTTTTTTTTTGTATGTGATAAACCTGAGTGCTGCTTTTCACTTAAATCATTGTATACGGAAAGGGAAGACATAATGAGTTCTAGCTGTGTGTTCAGGATGATAAACCTCTTATAAAAGTATTCCAGGGACTGAATCTTTATTACTAGGTATTTATTGCAGCACAGTGTGTGATGTTAAATGACATACTCACCAGCACTTAATTCTGCTTTTGCCCAGCAATTAAACTTTGTTGCCACCAGTTTGTTGCTCCAGCTTTGGGATGTTAGACCTGCTAAGTCTCTTAAAACCACTTTCTGCCATGAATATTTCATTTTGTCCTTCTTCATTCCATTTAGCCCAGCAGCATCCTTGTGAATAAAAGGAATTCAGAGATGCTTCATTGGATCCTGTGAAAGGTCTTAATCACAGTTGGGAGAGATGGTGCATAACTCCAGCATCAAAGGATGCAGTCAGATAAATGCTGAGTTTGAAGTTTGCAGTGTACTGTATATAAAAGAATAATTTTTGAGCATCAGTCAGATTAGACTAAAAACAGAGCACCCAATTTTCTTTGTCCTTTATTGAGTGGCACTATAAAATTTTTAGAGAAATCCACAGTTTAACTTCAGCAGAAGCTTCTACTGCCTTCTGTTTATAACAGAAGCCTGGCACAGTCAGCAGGGAGGCAGGGACAAAATAGGAAATCTCTCTTTCCTCTGAATGTTCTTTAGGCCTTATTTTATATACTCATTGTCTATAAATACAAATATTTTAGTTTCATGTAGCAATGGAAAAACCTTTTTGCTTGGAATGTGTTTGCTGTTGGATGTTTGCTTAAATGCTTTCTACTCAAACTGTCATTTTTTAGCTTATTGTTAACCAAAACACACTCTAGCAATCCAAGACTTGGAATGCAGCTGGTTTCTTAAGCTTAGCTTTTTTCCCTCTTTGTAAAATGGAAGAACCTCACTGGGATCAGTGGTGCCTTGCTTATTCAGTGGTGTGTAATAAAAAGAAAGTGGACATTATGAACGTTAGCTCATCCTTCATTTTAGATTTATTTACACTGTTACATCTTTAATTGCTTGATTTTTTTGAATGGTATTACCAAGTGCAGACTGTTTTTATAAGTGCTATCTCTTAATTAATAGAATAGTTAAAATCCTGCTCTGTCTGGAAGTATTTTATTAAGCTTTCAAATGTGATATATTATTGTTGTATCTAAAGCAGGTGCCCATAGCTTCTATTGATCTTATGTCAATGCTAGAGTAATTTCTGATTGATTTAAACTCCAGCAATTTGGCATATGTGTTGATTTTCGATAGCAGACTTTAAAAAATGCACTTCTTAAAATACAGCGAGTATAAATGGGCTCTCCAGCCACTGAAGACATTTCTGTAGGAATACATCAATATCTACTTACAGCAATCTGCTGTTATTAATTATTCATATTATTGTTTCAAATCATTAGATACTTATCTGGGAAGCACTGAGTGGAACACTTTGATAAGCCTGAGGTTTTGGTAGCATTTGCAGTCCATTAGTTAGAAGATGCATTACTCATTTTTTCAGTAGTGGAATATTTATACCCTCCAGTTAATTGCTTATAAAGGTGTATATTGTTTATAAAGGTGTATAGAGTATTGACAATTAAAATGTTGTAAAGCTACAGAGAAACTCCAGTAGGTGTACAAGGAGGCACAGCTAATGTGCACATTTCTTAGAGGAGGGAGTTGAAGCAGATGGCTGTTTGTTGTGCGGTGGTATACTGTCAAACCCCCCAAATCTATACAAGCTTGTCTTGAAAAGTAAGCTGTTTCTTAGAGGAGGGAGTTAAAGCAGATGGTTGTTTGGTGGTATACTGTCAAACCCCCCCAATCTATACAAGCTTGTCTTGAAAAGTAAGCTGTAAGATCAAAAAGCTGCAAAGCACAAATCCTGTGTCTGTGTTGTGGCTGCCAGCATTATTGTTGATCTGCTAGTTAGTAAGAAAACAAGTAACGAATAGTTGTGAAACAGGTGGAATTTAATTTCAATAGATGAAGGAAGAAAAATGACTGTTGCAATGACAATTACTAAACTGAAGAGAGAACAAAATAATGGCTTTTTTTAATTTATAAATTATTTTAGGGAAAGATACATAGTCATCACTTTTTGTGTAAAGTAAGCACAGATGCATACTACTTTTGAAGCTTTGAAATACAATAAAAATATGGGATCTGGGGAGGAGAAAACCCTTATTTTTAAGAGCAATAATCACTAGAGTAGTTATTTGTGCTTTTGGAAATTCTTCAAAAACAAAAGTAGAAAGAATTAGTTAATTTGGAAGTAATTATGTCAAAATGTAAAGGCATGCATTTCCTCTGGTTTGCTTTGTCTTCTTTCCAGAGTTGATAGTAATTGTTTGGGGTTTTTTGTTTTGTTTTTCAGCTTACTGTTTTTCCTTCATGAAATTGAAGCTTTGAAAAAGCTGCAATGTAGTTATAAATTTTTTGTTTTGAGAGCCATGAAATTTGTGGTTCTTGAGTCTCCATCAACAGCTGAGTTCTGCAGGTTTTGAGGTGCTGGTCCAAGCAGCTCTGATCCTAGGCTGTTACGTGTTTCAGCTAAGTTTGACACTTGAGATTTTCCAAGAAGAAAGCTGCCAAAACCAAATGGTTTTATGGGAAACAGCTACGATTTGTTTGTTTGTTTGTTAGTGCAAATGAATTAGTTAGAGATACTCAAGTCAGTACTTAGTGATCTAAAAGCAATGCACCGGCCTGGGAAAAGCCAGTGTTATGCAGTAGAAATCTTGCACTGAGTGTTGCTTCATAGTGATTCGAGGAGCTTCTTAATCTGTGTTGAGTGAGAACTTCTTTGAATTTGCAGTAGTGCTGTGTATAACAAGTTCTGGGCCCCTTAGCACTGGTGTACACAGAGAAACCTAAGTACAAAGAAAAGCAGGAAAATAAAACCAGTGGAAGTTAAAGGCTCTACGGTGTGGTGATAACTTTCTTCATACCTTCTGCTCTGCAAGTATCTGGAAAACCTTACTTGGCCAATATGCTTTTGATGTGATTTATTACCACAAATGTTTTTGTCTATCATAAGCAAACCTGACAGTTTGTAAATTACAGTCTGGGAGAAAAGATTACTTTTGAAACATCTTTTCAAAGGTGAATTGTTCTATTGAAGGACCTTTTGTTTTTTTTAAAGTAAATGTGTCTGCATAAGATAATTTTTCTTTTTTTTTTCTCCAGGTGTTTGAAATCGAGTCAATGCAGTCAGCTCAGTGCATTATTTCATGGAAATGAGTTTTCATTTCCTCCCATCCTTCTGCTAGGTGGTTACGGATTCCCTCCTTGATGCTTGGATGTGCTTGAGAGGGTCTTTCACATGTATTACTGTGAGGGTGGGGGAGAAACCCCACAAAGCAGGTCTTGCACCAAGACAAAACCGTGGAGGGGAGAGAAGAGCACGAAGTACCTATTCTATAGGACAAGTCTTTCATAAAGCAAAGTACTTTAGTTTTTTCCGTTTTCTTTTTCTAAACTAAGGGGTTATTTTTTTTTCTTAAATGCATTCCCAGTCCAGTTTAAACTTAGCATGTAAAATGTAGCATGATTGTTTTACCAGCACTTCAGCGCTTTAAAATTTATTTCAAAGTTATAAAGTTGCCTTAGTCTGCTGTTCTATGAAATGTTTTCACTATCTTATATATTAATAAGTCAATGTATAAAATCCTATATGACAAAACACCCAGCTGCTTTTAGCACATTTCTGAGTATTTCAAAGGATATAAAATGCTGAGAAGGTTCTTGAAGACTTTCTTACCTGGAGTGGATTATAATTCTTTCAAGTATATGGATGGGTTGTGTGTTCTTGGAGACACTCAGTTTAGAAGTCAGCTTGGTTGTGCTGGTTTCAATAGTAATTTCCCAATTTCTGTCTGGGTACAAGGGCTGGATAGGTGGTTTGAAGGAGCCAGTGGTAACTTTTCCTTCTTCCACTTTTTACCTTTTGAATCAAACACAGGCTTGATTTTGCACTGTGTCAGGAAACTCTGATAGGCCCTTTTGTTCTCCTTTACCATGCTTCTAACATAAGTCATGCCTTCCTGGTGTTCAACCAGGGGGAGACTTTTCCATTTTATGTTTACCATTAAAATGTCACATCCTCAAATGTCAGGACTTCAGAAACAGGCACTCTATAGGTTGGGAAGTAGAAATAGTATTTAGTATTATAAGCCTCAGAGACTTGGCCTACTCTGTCAAGTTTTCAAACGTGAACCTAGAGTTACAATTCGTAAGTGTTTCTTCAATTGTTTGTCATTTTTATGATTTAAATAAGTGGCCTGCAGGATAAATGAGAGAGCTGATTCTCACCAGTTTACAGTTCTCATCTATCAGTATAAACTGTCACACAGTTGGCACTATGTTCTGAGAGTAACATTTATAATATAAGATCATATTTGGAAAGATATAGCAACATAAGGTGCAGGGCGTTAGAACTACAATATGGATTCTGAAATTTGTCTTTTAAAATTCATTTGCATGTTTACTGCTCAATGTTCCTGCTGCTTATCAGAAAATGGATTATGAATGTATGCAGCTGCTGAACGATGGGCCAGATTGGTTCTTGTTCCCTTGACTTCATTGAAGTCATGCCTTACCTACACTGCAGTGCCTGCAGTGCAAGTCAGCTGCTGATATTCTGCTCCTAGAATCTTTTCTTCATGTCAGATGTAGTCTACTTGTGATGTGGCATTTCAGGTTCCTGCACAGGCAACAATTATGCCTAAATATGAAGACAATTTAGAAGGATATGCTGGGTATTTATTTCTTGCTTCTGACAATGATGATTCATTTATCAAGGATTCAAGGATTTTTTTTATGTAACTTGTTTTTTTCGTTTCTTCTTGTTTACTAATGCAGCAATTTAAGTGCCAAAAATACAAAAAACCCTAAAATATTATTACTGTTTTACTTCTTTTGACCAAGGTTTTCCTCTTTGAAGGACTTATGTGGTTTAGATTTTTCCCCCAATTTTTTTCTTTCTATAGTCTCTTTTTACTAACTCGAAGACAGACTTTAATCATCACACTGCAGAATGTCTTATTTTTAACACCTTTTTGTTAAAGTATTATTCTCTAGTTTACTAGTGCTTAATCATGTTGGATTAGTTGGACATTGAGGAGGGGAAATTCCTGTCATCCCATGTTTTTAATCCTCTGCTTCTCTTAAAATGCATTTGTCTCTGAAATGCAGGGGAAGAATGTGTAGGCAGATGGGTGATTTAATGGCCTCAGACTTTCAGAAGTCAATATGCAAACTGTATTAACCCATAGTTGTTAGCAGACACTTAAGCCTTGGATCAGCTCAACTTCAAAGCAAATGTGAAGTAAGGAAAACAAAGAAGATGGATCTTGGGTAGATGGTTGTGTATGAAGGTAGCAGCTTTTAATAATGGTATGAAAATACTAGATTTCAAGACACTCATTTTCAAAAGGTTACTCAAAAAGCTCTCATGTTATTTCAAAAGAACAGCTTGTTGAAGATAAGAATGTTGTACTAAATCTGCCTAGCATAATAGGTTTGGATGGGAGGGTTGCTAAAATAAGACTGATTGCACTTCCTTCAGTCTCTTCTTATCAACTTTAGATAGATTCAGCAAAATCTCCAGAGATAAAGAAATAGGAAAAATAATTGTGCTACAGCCCAGAAGTAAACTGCTAAAAAGCAGAAGCTAGACAATCAGGAAAAAAAAATAAAATAAAAAATTGGAGTGTTACTTTATAAAAAAGAAAAATACTAGACAAGGAAAAGCAGAAACTGATTTGGTTTTGGTGCAAGTGTACAAAGCGAAAATGAAGAATGGGAAATATGTTTTATGAGAGGAATGTGATGTGGTTGGGATAAATGAAACATAACCAAAAAATGAAACAGAATAGGGTATTAAAACACAAAGTGTTGAGAAAGTAAGATTGCAGAGAACAGGTGGCAACATCTGGCCCAGGTCTCATGCTGCTGCTGAGCCAAAAAGTGACTGTGTGGATGCTTTGTGGCCTCTGTGATGAGTCTTCAGCTGCACAGGAAGGCAGTGTGTTAACCTCAACTGCAACTTTAATTACATGATAGGAGTGGCAGGAGGTCAATAATATTTGTAATATGAGCATTTGTGACAAATCAATTGTATAATGAAAGTGATTATAACATCATTAGAAATCTGATAACCCAATAACTTTGTGATAATTACTTCTCAGTTACAGGGGATAATTTAGCACAGGAGATGATGGAATATTAGATATAAACACTAATCACTGTAGTCTTAGGAGGCACATGTGCCATTTAATATCAAATTTGAATCCCATCATTTTTGTACATTGTAGATTTTTGACAAGCAAGGACTGGAATTGGAAAAGTGGTAACACATGTCACATTTATGTCTCTGGGTCAGAAGTATGACTTTAAGGTGCCCTTAAACAGAAAGATAATGGGGCTTTTTTTATGTTTTCGTTGCTTCTTGTGTCAAATCAGCTTGCTCTCCAGGCTCAAGGCAGGAGGGATGCTGTCAACAACAAACTTTCACTGTGGCCTTCTTCAAACTAGGTACTTGAAAGAGAAATATAATAAGAGAAAATACAGGAAAAAAATTTAGACATTTGGGAGGTTGTTGTTATCTTCAACTGATTTTTTTCATTGTATGTTTTTGTAAAGAAAATTTCCCAGCCCTCAGGATGACCCTTGTTGGAGAGAAGGCATTGCTGGTTGTCACTGATGATAGCACATTGCTTGGGGTGTCACAACATGGGTGTTTCATTCCTCACTAAGGTGAGGAACTCAATTCCTAAAAAATTATCAAATTTCCATGGCAACATGTTAATCCTATTGTGTAAACAGCATGTTTTCTCCTTGAATATTTATTTACCCTGAGGAAGAACATCCTTTTTTGTATATGTGTATGTGTATTTACATGAGTGTGCACGTGTATATATTGTAACCACTTAAATGTGGTAAAGAATCTAAGTTTATGTTCTGTAAGAAGATAAAATGTAGCAAACAAGCAAGGCCTAAACACATCAGAGCTTCTACTTCTGTCCCATGATGCAGTAATTTGGAAAGAAACCTCCTTCCTACATTCTGTGTGCAAAAATGTTATCCTGTGTTTACATTTAGTGATGTTGAAGTGCACGTTGCACTGGATTCCGCTAGTATTTGTCCTTGTGCATCCATGATACACCTTCTTGCTTATTGTTTTCTTGGTCTCATCTTCTAATTTTAATAGTTATTCCCATCAGGTGGCTAATTGTAAAAAAAAATAATTATTGAAAACATGCAGAGCCTGCAGGAACCCATTAGAAACTCCGCTTCCCTGATGAGGATTTTCTGCTTAGACTTTTAACTGAGATTTCTCAGTTAATCAGCTTTTAATTTTATTAGCACATGACATGTATTGGTTTCATTCTGGATTCTCAGTCAACATTTGTTGTATGAAGTGTAATTTATCCACATAAAATTCTAAATGCATCAAGTAATATTCTTTTTAATACAAAATTTTAACCTCATTAAGTTAGTTGAGATGTATTTTTTGTAAACATATCTTGGTTGGTATTAATTACATTACCAACCTTTAATTCCTTGTTTATGAAGATGTAACTAGATTGTAGTTAGTGTAAACTTATTTCATAAACAGGATAAATATTTAAAAAAGTTGTTGGTCCTGGAAATAAATCAGTTCCAGTCAGTTTTCAAAGTGATGGAGATTGGGAGTGTGGGTATTTTTAGCAGCTTCTGTCACTGAGTCAAATGTCCTAATGTTAAAGGGTACTAGTGCTTTTGCACTTGGAATGGAGTACTTAGTTTTAAATGCAGTTGGCAAGAGTCACGAATGTGACTTCATTTTTTGTGGTGAATGCCCTTACTAAACAGTGTAAAATCTGTCTTCTTGCCTCAGTATATTTTTTGTTTGTTTTTTACAGGTGGTAGAAAAATGTTCACAGGAGTTGCAGGGCACTGTCAGAAATTCTGGCACCTGAAATGAGGTGAGAGGCTTATCTTTCCATTTCTTTTTTTACTCTAGATCTCAAATATTTGTTCAGACAAAAATTAATCTGTGGTGGTTTCCTTATGGCAGTACTGAACTGGGAGATACTTCCTTCTTTTTCCAAGTTCTGTGACAGGAGATTTGAAACAGATAAACTATATTCCTCACTATCTATGTTTATATCACTGCATAAAATTAAAAAAACCCAACTTGCAGATAGTTTCTGGTTATCCAAGATTTGTCATTCACCCAACCTCACCCCCCTGAAAAAGGTCTTTTATGTGTGTTTTTCTTTACCTGCCCTAAAAAAATAAGAAATGGGTTTATGTATGTCTCTGGTATAACAACATAACCCATTGCATTAATCAGTGTGTTAAAACTGTAGTGAGTTTTTATGAGTGTAAACACTATTTGGATCAAAAAATAATTGGGGAATCATAGAGAAAAGTAATTGATTATGTAAAGCAGTAGGCAGATTTTGAAAATACTTAGGCAAACAGAAGTCTTGAGTCTTCTTGACTGACATTAATGAAATTAATGGAAAGAGCATCTGGATGTGTTTTAGCATTCTTTCAGGAAACACTGCATTTTGGAAGTCTGTTTCTTATTAGATACATTGCACATTAGCTTCTTTGTAACTTCTTAAGGAACGTAAAAATAAAATGTCAGCGTGCATTTGTGTCAGCTAAAAGGGAATCCTGTTCTTTTTAGGTACATTAATAGTCCTTTGCCAGAAAAAGTGAATTTTCAACAAGAAATTTAGTATATGCTCATATTTGAATAGTCCTTCCTGTGTGTTGCAGAGTAGCTAATTTGCCAGAAGTGTTGATTGTAACTTTGCCCACTCAAGCTCATGTCCAGCAGCAGTAGGGGACATTGTGAGGTCTCTCTTGCTCCCTCTGCGGCTGGAGAGAATCTGTTTCATTGAGGATACTTTTGTTAACATTCACTGAAAACTAAGGAACAGCTCCCAGTAAAGGGCTGCTGCACATCTTGCTGTGCATCCCATGGTGAGGGATGAGTTGCAGTACAGTGCCTAACAGTTGGTACCTGTGGGCAGATTATTGCACAGCTTTTATCTGCCAAGTGGTCAGAAGTCCCATGTAGCACCTATTCTTCTAATTCCTGATGTGTTTCTTGTTTTATAATATCAGGCACAGGAGATTCTGTGAGCTTAAACTGGCATTAGCAGTTCAATTATGCATAGTATTGGATTGCTCAAGTACTTCCTTTATTATAGGAATATGGTTATGTGTTTTGATTTTATTGCTAGTCCATATTTCAGGCTGTCCTTTTAATGACCGTGAACTAATTTACTGTCTGCTTGCACTGCAACTGGAATTCAACTAACAATACAACAGGGAAAACTATAGCAAGAATGAAGTATCTATGTTTCAAATTAAATGAAAATAGAAGAAAATGTGAGGGTTTTATGTAGAGGATCAGTAAGGCTTTTTAAAGTGCTGTTTTGTTTTAATTCTAAGTCCAAGGCATGTGAACAGTGACTTAAGTTAACTACACCCCTTCCCTGTCCCACTGATAGGAGTGCCCTCTCTTTAGTATTTGCTTAGAACTGAAACAGCCATTATCCCTTTATGAAATTATTTTCATTAAAGATGACAGGAACTTTTTCACATAGAGCTTTATTTTTATTTCCTATTCTACTATTCACTTCATTTGAACATGAGTAAATAGTGGGAGCTTTCTGCCTTGAAATATTTCTCCATTCCTCTTCTGTTAAAGAGAAATGGCATGTAAGCCATGGCAATGAATGAGGCCAGGCCAAGCTATGAAATGAGGCCAAACCTGCCGCTTATATAGGATCATGGGGTGATGTAGGCTGTAAAGTGTCTGTAGAATTCACTGTGTCCAATTCTGCATGCACATGCCAACCGATTTATAACCTGTTGCTTAGAAAAACTCACTGTTCAGCTTGAAGATTGTGCTTCTTTGTTTTTATGACCTTGCTGTTTATGTTTCTTGTTCTTTTTTGATGAGGGTTTTGTAAGCAAAATTGTTTGGGAAGAAGTATTAAGCTTTAGTCAGAGAAACCTGCTCTCTCCTTGGAACCCAGTAATTCATTTATTACCTAGTTAGTCACAATATTCAACCACAACCTAATGTCTCCTCTGCTACATTGATCAAGGTACACCTACTCCTGTATTTCATGTTTGACCTCTATTTTATCACCCATAGAATTGCAATCAGATACCAGCATCCAAACTTCTCACCATGTCCCCAGTGCTTTTTTAAAAAATTCTCTCATTTAGATACACTTGGAGCTGTTTAATACAGTTGCTGTAGCAGTTCACCTGTTAGTTCTGCAGTGGTCTGCAACCTTACCCTACACAGAAATTTTATAACATAAAATATATTGTTAAGAAATACTTGATATGGAGCATTACAGGGTTTAAAGTTAGGTCATGTAATTTACACCAGTGTTAGACAAGAAGTAGTTACATATAATCTTCTTTACTCAGATGGTTCTCTTGTCGAACAATATATCATGACATTAGGCAAGAGAATCCCAACATCCTGCAGATTTCACTGGAGGCTGATGGCTAGGTAAGAGAGGCAGCTCTGCCTGTAAATTCCAAGGGCTACAAATCTGCTGCTGGGAGATGTGCACTAGCAATCTGGACAACTAAAAAAATGCTCTGCTGTTTACTTGGCCTCAGTGCATAATGTACCTTTCTTATTTCATTATTCAACATTGCATGGTCTCCCATTTTTTAATGGGTGATTTGAAATTATATAGTGGTTTCCTGTGCAGTGGGAGTATTGTACCTTTCAAACTAAGAAAATGTAGCCAGAAGAGGATAGAATTTAGGTGTGGAGACAGAAGATGATGTGACCAGCATTTCTATTAAAGGCTTAATGCATGTTATTAACAACTACTTTGGATGCTATACTGTACTTAATAGAAGGTAACCCAGGGAACACCCACTTTGACAAACTGATTTAGGGTAATTCTGCAGTAGGCAACCTCCATTTAAAAATGTCAATTCATTACTGCAGTTATGATCAATAGGAGCTGTATCTAGTACTTTCAGAAATCAGATCAGTGAACTGTATTCAATGAAGTAACTTGACTAGTTATTGTTAAGAAAACTATTTATTTATCTAGAGCAAGTCACTAGTTAGAATTTCTTTTGAGCTCCAAGGCATTTGGATGCATGATCCTTTCTTACATGTACAAGTGGTAAACAAATGCAGAATTTATTTGTAGCAGAATTGACAGTTCTCAGTTACACTACTAATTTTGGTTGTTATGGTTTGGTTACTATGCAGTAAACTTTATGAACTCAAAATACTTATGAGGGAAAGGAAATGTTGCCATCAATCTGAATTCAGAATTTCTTCACATTTCAAGCTATAAATTGTAGAAATCCTTGCAGACAGGCAGAGAGAGGCAAAATTAATTATACCAGTAACAGTAAAAAACTAACAATTCTAAGTACATCTGGATAAGAGAACAGCAGTGCCAACATTCTTGGCTGAAAAATTTTCATCTTACCATGCTTTTTAGCACTTTTAATATGGTAGCGTAAGACTTTTTACCCAGTTAATGTTATCACATGTGAACAGTCATCTTGACCTGAGAGCTGGAGAGTGAATTATTCATAACTGAGGAGAGAAGGCAGAGAAGAACGTTCAGCCAAAGATGAGAGGAAACTTGACCTTTTAGGAAGGGAAGACGAGATAAGGGTTCTGTTCCTGGCCTGCTCTGTGACCTTGGGCAAGTAACTTTATCACTAGCTTTTTACATTATTTTTCCTGTCATTTGCCTGTTTTGGCTATTTAACTTCTGAGCTTTCTGAGTTAAGGATTTTGTCTTGCTACTAACGTACAGCACAACTGGGCCGTGATCTTAGTTTAGTCTCCTGCATATGACTGCAAAACAAAGAGCTCACAGTTTGTGTGCATCTGTAGGAGGAAGTTTGGAAGAAGGGAGAAGTAAAATGGAATGGTTACAGCAGTAGCTTATCCTTCATCCCAGGAGTACATATGCATACCCAAAGACTGGCACAGGAAAATGGATGCCCATTGTACTTGCTTTAGATTGTGACATTGATGGACCTGTTAAAGTTGTAATAATATATTTCTTTTAAAGCGTCATTCTGGCAATCTGACAAACCCCCATTTAGCTCTGACAATCAGTTTGATCCTCTTCCTGAGCAATGGACTTGTTGATTGGTTTGAGTAGACTGAAGTTGCAAATCTGTCAGACTAGAATAAATTAAGGAATTGAACTGCAGACAGGCAGAACAGGGCGATGAGAGGTTACTGTTTCCAAGCTTCTTTCTGACTTTGGAGATTTGCAGTGTTTGTTTTCTGCCATCTAGGGCTTTTCCCCATATCTTGTTTTTGTATGTACTCTCTATTGTCCTGTTAAATCTTTTGAGTCTTGTCTGCCCTCTTGCCCAGCTCCCACAGAGACACCTTGTGCTTCTTCCCCATTGAATCCTTTGCGTAGGATAGCTCTCCTAACCTTATTTCTGTAAGCTTTCTCCATATTCCAGGGTCTCACAAGAATGTTGTATGGGTATTTGGAATTAACTGGTTTATATTAGGAAAATGAAAGTGCATGGATGTTACATTCCTACAAATAGGGAGTTTTCTTAGCAAGAGCCTTTAAGAAGCAACTAAGGAAAATTTATTACAATCTGTGGCATATATTAAAAATTCCAACCAAACAAAACCCCCAAAATAATGCAAGCCACCAAATGTAATTTCTCCAACCATTTGTCTCCTCTGTGGAAAATTACTTTTTAACTGATACCTTAACCTTTACTTTGTCTATAAACTACAACCAATTCAGAGTGTAGAGCTTTTCTGTTAGAAGAGTGTCAAAGCACACCAAGCACATTTGTGTCTTGTATTCCTTTCATCCAACTATGTTTCTATTGTCATTTTTATTTGTGCAATTGTTTATATATATAGAGCTCCTAAGAGTTGCATATTCTGAGTTTTATTCAAAAGAAAAGATGGAATGAATAATCCTTACTTCAGGATGGAGACACTCTGCATGAAAATGTGCCTTTCTTAGAACTGGACTTGGCAACAAAAACTTGAAGCTGAAGTCTAGCTGGTTTTTGCAAGGAATCTCTGCAGTTTTGTGAAAAATATAAAATCCTCACTTCCAGTCTTAGTAGCTTAACTCTTGTAATGGGATGTATGTTTCTGTGAAGGTAGGAACATACTGAGGGGAAAATGCTAACTTCTGTCTATAGGTCTGATATTTAAATATATAAGATTCAAATTAGATACAGGGGTAAAATTCAAGAGTTTACAGTGCACTAATACACTTTGTTCCATATTCCCTTGAGAAAGAAGTTCTTTACAGCAGTTTCCTGCTACTTCTACAGAACTACTAGGTTGATATGTTTTGTGAGTGAAGAAATTTCATTGTTCTCATTCCTTCGTATACACTTCATGCCAATTCCTACTGCAGAACAAACTTTTGGTGCTTATTCTTTTCTTCATTGCTTCTTGTCAGCTGTTCTGAAAGATAGACTTGACTTCTCTCTCTGTCCATTCAGCTGATGTTATTTTCAGTGTTTGGGAAATACTACTGAGGGAGCAAAGACAGAAGGTAGAAAAGCAAAAATTAATACAATTTCTACTTTGAGATGGCACTGACTTTAAATTTTACTTGTTTAAGGGTGTTTGTTCAAATTTATCTTCATACTTTAACTTTTTTTTTTATGTGGGGGGAAAGAGAAAGACCTGTTAGAATAGATGATCAAAATCTTGTTTGAGCTTTACTTAAGGTCTTTTTACATGTGGAATAAGGACAGAAAGTGATTTTAAAAGGTTGGCTTGGGCCAAATCTCTTGGACTTTGAAAGTACAGGTTGTAGCAAGAACTTTTAGTTACAGTATGCATGAGTGGTAAGGTAGGTTTCTGTGTTGAGCCATCAGTTTACTAATGAGTGTTGCCTCCAAATCATTCTTCTCAGCCCTCTCTGATAGTACCGTAGATCTGTTTTTAAAGTGTGCTAATGTAAAGGGCACGTGGCTCTTTTCCTTTCAAAACTGCTGCACTGGAGGCAGGGAGGAGGGGAAAGAGGTGGGGTGGGGCAATTACTATCTGCAAACTACTGTTTAGGGGAGAGGTACATTTTTTTTGTGAAGTGGAAGGTGGGTGTACTAGCATTAGAGAGACTTAGGTTGAGAAAATTGCCCATAGGAATCAAGAATTCTGTAGTGTCAGCATTATTCCTTCAGGCTTATCAACCTTCACTTCAGTTGCTTATTTTAATTTTGTGGCATGTATCCCAGACTGAACTAATATTGAATAAAAGCACAAAAGCCCTCATGATGCTTATTCCATTTTGACTTGAGAAATTAATTTTTCAGGATCAATATTGTTAAAATACTTTTGGAAACCCTTTATAAAAACCAGTTCAAGTTATGTCAGTCAGATTGTCACTCAGGGTGCCAAGGAAGAACTGTTTTCAGTTACTCTGTTAAAGGAATTTGTGTTTCTGTCTGACTTGGCTGGAATGTAAAGACTAGGACTTTGCATCCATTTGGAATTATGAGTTTTAAACTCGTTTGTTGACATATACTTGAGGAAAATTAAGCCATAGTGGAGATGTGGCTTGATTCTGCTTAGGTTATGTTAATGTATTCTCAGTGTAATCTTTTACCTTGCCTAAATAAACTTCTAAATGCATATTTCTCTCAAGGTGCTCATAAAAATTTGTGTTAGTCTGCAGCGTGCAGGAATTCCCAGAAAAATAATACCAGGAGGTGTCACTGAATTTTGTTATCATAAAAGCTAGAATCACTTATTTCCCTTTACAATTGAAATCACTACACAAGACTCTCTAGGGTAGGAATATCACCTCCTGCTAGCCTGATTTGTGCTACTAAAAGTAACAACACCAAAAAAAGTATTGCCTTTTATAATGTAAAGTCAAATAGGTACCTTACTACCAGAGTAGGAGGAAAGCATTTTGACTGTTGTTCTCCTGGCATCAGGAAGAAATGGAAGAAAAACAACCTCCCCACCAAATGATATAACATCCTGGATTGTAAACATTTGGTAATGGAAATTAGAATTAAGTGAAAATCCTCTTGAAATGTTTCCATTAAAAGTTACGGAGGCTGGGTCTGTGGTTCATGTTCTCAAAATTATTCTTTAAAAGTTCTACCCATTTTGACATTCTGAACTCACTTTGTGGCTTCTTTGTCTCTCTGAACAGCTTTTATTGTCCCTTGCTAAAATGCATGAAAATAGAAATCAGCCAAAAGTCATGAATTCAGAAGGTGTTCTGCAAATCATGGTTTCTTGGTTTGGTGCGTTTGTGCTTGTGCAGAGGCAGTGATGCTTGACATCCATGTGTGAAGGGTGTCTGAAGTAATGCTGTCATGGCAGGACTGCAGCCACCATGTTGCATATATCTTTATAAATACAGAGTGCAAAGAGAAGCAAGTACTGTAAGGAAATATAACCTGTTGTGCTGCAGGTTCTAGGCAGTATATTGTCAAGTCTTGGATGCTGTTATGGCTAAAAGGGTAAAAGTGTCAAAAGTCTCCTTGACTTGAATGAGATCAGAGTTAGCTCAGGTAGGTAAAAGTTAATGTAAAAGGATCACAAAGGAACGGATTACTCCTAGAGGATAGGGAGCAGGATCTGTGTGCATGATTTCTGTGACCCTTCTGGGGTTGTCGACAGGTAGGCCTGATGGACCTGGTGTGATTATGGCTCAGATTGTTACCTCTGATAACTACTGTGCTATTGCATCCTTTTGTTGAGGGTGGCTGGTCCCCCTGCAGTGACGAGTTGCATTCCAAGTAGAATTACCTTAGTCACTGCAAAAGTGGCTCAGGTACACACACTTATTTTCTTCATCCAGTACTGCTGTGGGGCTACAGTTCCTAGAAGACAGGTGAGCCAGACAGCAGTGTTGACACTTTCACAAGGCCTTTTTGTTGTTGTTAGGCAAGAGTGAGAAACCTTCAATTAATCTGCTGCATTAATTGGTGTGAATTGATGCACGGTGCAAATCCATTAGCTTCAACTGACCCTGCAACATCATTAAAATGATGTAAAGTTATTGATATTTCCCTAATGCAGTCAAGTTGTTGTAAAAGGAGTGACCTTAATTTTTACATAATGGAATAAAAAAAATCTACATATCCCTTACATTTGTAAATATTCTCTCAAGTAAAGCAGTGACTATTATAGCTTGCAGCAGTGGGTTTCTATATGTACCAAAATAATTGATTTATTTGCAAAAGGATGTTAATTTGTGAAGAGCTGAAGGTTTGCTTGGATTTTATGTAGAAGAGAAAGAGCAAAGGAAGAAGAATTTGAGGGACAATATATGCTCTCAGACATAGCTCATAAATCAGTAATGTTTTAATGGCAAACAACAGGTAAGCAAAGCCATTTTTTAAAAGTGCAGAAAAACCTTAAGTTACGTTTTGTCCAAATTAGAATGGGTTTTCCATTTCCCTGCAGCTGCAATGATTAAGCATGATTAGATTCAAGTTTTCAAAAGTCTTGAAACAAAAAAATGCCTAGCAAAAACATAACTAAGTTTTCCTTTCTTTATAAGATGGTCTACTCAATCTATATGTGGAATCTTATCAGTTCTGTGAATGTACCTTGGAAACTGCTGCTTCCGCGTCTGGTATGAAGAAGGATTTTAATGTCTGTGATATTGTCTGGCTTTTTCAGGAATACCAGTTGGTCTAGTGAAAAATAGTTTCTACCTAAGACACTTTTCTTGCTTATGCCTCCAGCTGTTATAAAATATATTACAGCAAAATATTTTGGCTCTGTTGCTACTAGAATCAGTTTACAAACTGGCTTCAGTGAGTCTCTGTTTTGCTAAAATTATCTGTCAACTGATAAACTTGAATCCTGTATCAGGATCCTGAATGATGAATCTGTATTAGTTTTGAGTTTTTTTTGAGTCATCCACAAAGTATTTTGAGCCTTGTTCGTTTATTGAGCACCATCTTGGTTTGGTGGTAGTTTTCTGACATCATCCTTCAGGTCTGTCTTTCCTTTTGAGTATCCACCTGACACTGTGACTACTTACAGCCCTGGAGCAAAGTAAACTCTGAAAGAAATGAGAAACAGCTTGTGAAGTGAGGTACTTCCAGAATAACAACAGAGATGAGTGCTTTTTCTTGACCCTGCAGACCTTGGTGCTAGCTTAACTGTGTAGGGTAGAATGCAGCAAAAGCAGAAAAAACACAACAAATGGGGTTTGCCTGAGGTTAGCAGTCTTTTGAAAGAGCATCTGTGGGCATGCTCAGTCACTTCAGGCAAGGGTATTAGTGAAACAAAGAGGTCTTCAGTAGCTGCTGTGTGAAGATGTTTCTTTTAAGCTGCCACAGCCTCAGATGCTTCCTGTCCAGAATCTGAGAGTTATCTGTAGTACTGGGCAGGACTTCTCAAATCCCAGGATGGATGTGATTTTTATTTCCCCCCCCCCCCACTATTTTTCCCCACACCATTTTAAGTCAGAGATCTGCATGAGTGGAATACCTCACCCTAATGATATAATTAAGAGAAAGCTCTCAGAGAACAAGGCAGTGATCCACTATGTGTTTATACTAGCCACAGAAAATTACAGTCTTCTATGTCTCTGTACCAAAAGCAACTCAGTAACCTCCTGGTTTAGGACCTCAGATGTCAAGGATTTGTCACACCATTTGCCTGAAATACTGATTATTTTTTGCCCCTTCTGTCCCCAGAAGCTGTTTTCTAAACATTTTGTGAATTAACTTGGTTTTCTGCAAATACTTGCTTTCATGATGTCAACAGAATCAAAGCATCTGCTACTATCAATGAATAAGAAGTTGTGTTGTACATAAAAGAACAGAGAACAAACATTCAATGAAAGAGAGAGACTTGGTTTTGTTGCATCATAAGATAACAGGATAACTCAAGTTTGAAGGGA
This sequence comes from Chaetura pelagica, assembly GCF_000747805.2. Taxonomy (NCBI): domain Eukaryota; kingdom Metazoa; phylum Chordata; class Aves; order Apodiformes; family Apodidae; genus Chaetura; species Chaetura pelagica. The sequence goes on from NW_009952798.1 coordinate 1,504,798, forward strand.
CTTCCAGAAGCCTCTTGTCTAACCAACTGCTAAAAGTAGAATGTAGGTTGCAGGCTTTTCTGGGTAACCTGCTGCAATGTCTGAGGGAAGTCTAAACCTCTCTTGCTGACTTTATTGCACTGCGTCATAGTAAATTACCTCTTAAACGTATTGCTTGTTTTTGAGAGGAGCACTGGGGATATGTAATGGAAATCTAATGGTGTTCGTTCCTGCTGCAGAGGACTGGAGGTACTCACAGTATAAAGTGAGTCCTCATACAGTTGACGATGAGTTTTTACTGTGACAAAGTGGAAGGCTGTTGCAACAGTTTTGGTGATGGGGCTACTGGTGGTTGTTCTCCTTTGCTTCTGAGAAGATCACATGAATTTGTGAGTGTGCCTGATAAATGGTATCAGCAAACTGATCCAGTTCTGAAATTGGGTAGTGTTTCACTATGATCAGTTGGTTCTGTGGCCAACAACATGAGGATGTGGGGATTGAGAAGAGGAATCCTAAATTGGCTATTCTGTCAGTAAAGGAATTCTTAACTATACAGGCTGGAGATGTGTGAAGAGTGTAAAGAAAGACAAAAACTTGGAAAGAAGTGTAATGCACAAGAGAAAACTGTGGCAGAGTGCAGCTGCTCTTGTAGAATAGCTTGGAGATGAACTAGGTGGCCGACCAGTTTTACTTGGCATGCATTTTTGGAATAACTGTATCCTTTGGAAAAGGAGCTGACACTGGTGGAATTCTTATGATCACATGGAACAGTTTATTCTCTGAGATTGTGGTGGAGACAGCACTAATAAAAACTCACTCTTTTTTTTTTTTCAGGTACTTTCCTCTTAATGGGCACAAATTTTATTCATGGGTCAACTTCATTTATGGATTCTGAGTTTTCCAATGGAAAAAAAAAGTGGGAGTTAGTACTGTGAAGCTTGGTTAATTATCATAGAATCATGAAGGTTGGAAGGGATCTTGAAGATCAAGTTCCAACCCCCTTGCCATGAGCAGGGAACCACTAGATCAGGTTGCACAAAAACCTCATCTAACCTGGCCTTAAAAACCTCCAGGGATGGGGCATCAACAACCTCCCTGGGCAACCCATTCCAGTTTCTCACCATCCTTATAGTGAAGAATTTTTCCTGATGTTTAAGCTAAATCTCCCCTCTCTCTGTTTAAAACCATTACCAATTATCTCTGTGTATCTCTTCTCAGTATTTCTGTATGACACCAAGGTTTAAATCATGGGGCACACAGAGGCCCAGAGCAGGTTCAGACTTCTCATTCTGTAACTACTGAGCTGAATTACTGTTGAAAGAGTTGGGTGCCTTTCTGACTAGAAGGGAGGAATTTACTGATACAGTGATCTGAGTTATTACTTAATCACTTAAGCAGTATGTAGAACTAGCAAGAATGCGTTTCGCTTTCTGATAGGTGGTTATATTAAGGTGACTTGTTGATCCTAGAAATAATTTCCTGTGAAAATCTGTATAAAACAGTGACTGATGTGGTTGAGGATATGTGGCTCATTAAATGGAATAGCAACTTCTTTCCCCAAAAAACTGGAAAAGAGACCACAGGAACACAGCAAGCTAGGGCAGAGGTGATGCTGAACAAACCCTCACAGCACAGCCTGCATAATGAGCTTCTGAATTACTAGGAATACTTAATGTGGGAGAGACAAGCAGCTTGGTGTTGATCTAGAGTTGATATGTACTGTGGTAGGGTCATTCATTGAGACCCTGTGCAATTCTAAAATTGACTATTCTCTGTTTGCTTCACATGAAATGCAAGAGGAAGAGTGGTATGGAAATAGTTCTACTAGAGTAGAATAACAGATGCTGTAATCCTAGCATTGTTTTGGCCCAACATTACAGGATCATCTCCATGTTGCTGATTGCTCTTATATTGGTTTTCCTTTGTATGTCTGATACCCTAAGAAATCAAACACATGGTAGTCAAAATTCTCCTTAGTTATCTCTGTGGGCTGAGCTGTTCTCGTTACTTCTTTGCACAAAGGAACAGAGCAAGGAACTGCTTTTTGTTACAGTTCTCAAAGGCAGTGCGATCTTGTCACAATTTATTAGAATTAGCTCTGAAAAAGCTGTGTACTAGGGGTATAAAATCAGTGTAACGTGTGTTTCTTCATGCCTAATTGCTCGGTGACTTATTTACAATGACCGTTTTTAGTTGATACTAATAACTACATCAGATAGTGAAAACAGTGTACTAGATAGGCATTTAGAAGCCAGTCATGTGTTACACTTGCTTAATAATATAAATTTGACAGATTAAATGTATTAATGAAAAAGGAAAATCCATTTTTCACACCCTGTGGTATCAGATGTGTCAGTACTTGTGTCTTAGCTGGTTGAACCAGAACAAGGGATGTTATGTTTGCAAATAGGATGAGCAAATTTACTGTAAAGCAAAATGTAATTTATATAGGGTCATGCTCATGTAATTATAAAAATGAATCTGATGGCTTTGGAGATAGTTGGAGATGGAGGCTGCTGTGAAGTGAATGAGGGGATGTTTTTTGTCTGCATCACGTGATGGGGCATGTTGAACTCATGCAGGCTGATGTGGTAAGGGCAGATCCACAGGTCAGTGTATTAGTGAGGAGAGGTGCACATTTCTCAGCCACAAGCCATGCTTTCAGCTTCTTGTCTATGGCAGGATCTGCACGACTAATATCTGGATCTCATATATTGTGTTATGGAGTTGAAGGAAAGCTGCCTTGGGGAGTGTATGAATTAATACTAAGGCACAGTGAGAGTTGCATCTGATTTTGCTTGGTCACACCAGTGGCCATAGTAGGATAGTTGGAAGCTTCTGTTTTACAAATGAGATGCATCTTCCATGATGCTTTAAAGCTATCAGGAATCAGTGGCACACAAGACCAGACAGAACACTAAAACATACCGAGCACACTGAATCTGGAGCAGCTGTGGGACAGCAGTCCCTGGGTGAAGCAAACAATGTGGTTTCAGAAAGGTGACTCTAGAGTGGGGCATGAAGCTGCTGCAAAGGATTAATACTGCAAAGAGTTGAATACAGATGAGCAAATATCCTGAATATCATGTGATCATGTCACATCAAGCTCTTAATCAGACAGAACTAAATCAGGATGTTCAAGTTGTTTACAGACCCCTTTGTGTTCTGAGAAGGTATGGTCTTGCTTTTGACTGCAGTGAGTGGTATCAATTGCACTTAGCCAGAACATTTTTTATTTGAATATTTACCAGGCTGTAAAAGACAGAAAATTGTATTGCAGTAAAGTTCAAGGGGTATATTTTCTTTCCTTTTATCTGTGAAGGCAGCAGAGCGTAGTCTGAAATTCCATTCTTGTCAACTTCCTCCCTCTTCCTTGTTCCTGAAGTTAAGTAATCTCTTTAGAATAGATCTTCAAGTGTTGGGGGGGAGCAAGATGATAATAGACCTTATAATACGTTTCTTTTTTGTTCAGTGTGCACTATTATAATGCTAGAATCTCTGGTTTTTTTCTTCGAGTGGCTGTAGCATGCAGAGATGAGCAGGTTTGGGAAGGCACTTGTGTCATGGCATGTTGAGCTGTAACAATCACACCCTTGTTGAATAGCGGGAATCGAGGCCATCCTTTGTAATTGATAGGTCAGGTCATGGAAAGATACAAGGAAAATGAACATGCTGGTTATGTATTTGCTGGACATAGTTCTTTGCCTGTCCTGCCACCAAGACAATGTTGGATATGTGGTTTTATAAATTCTGATGTCAGCAGGGGTGAATGGAGTGTAGAATATGGCCAAATATATTTGACAGAGATTGGAAGTGTGTTGGTTTTTTTTCTGCTAAATCCCTGGAATGCTTTACATTGGTGTATTAGTTGCCTCATCAGAGAGCCTGTAAATTGTGAGATACATCATCAAAACACTCTTCCTCTAGTGATTCATAATATAACATTGTGTATTAGAGGTGATCTGTTTTAGAATTTCCATGAGCTGCCAGAATAATTTATATTATTTTCTATAGAAGGAAGGGCAAACCTGAATACATTTTCTAGCATATAGAGCTTATATCAAAGTTCACAATGTTAATGTGTTCTTATATTGCAAAATCTATTCATGTGTTAAGTACACATTGTACAAGTGATAAGTAATGTAAAGCTGCCTTTGCAGAACTGTTAAAACCATTTCTTTTTTTTTCTTTGGTGGATACTGCATGGGAACTAAACCAAATATGTCTAGGGTTATTCACTTTTCATGTGACAGAGGGGAAAATAAGCCTACTTTGATTAATGCAATTACTAATTTGTCCAGTCATGCCATCACAATATTTGAGAGAGAAACAAAAAGGTTTCTCTCTCCTCCTCTTTTGTCCCGTATTTGTGTGGTGACATTGTTGGCTGGAATTCCCTGTCCTGTGACCAGTTCATTATCTTGCAAGGAGAAAGGTGGGTGCATTCTTCTGACTCACATAGACATTTCTGAATCTCTCTAGGGAAACAGATGAGAGAGGAAGTTTAAAGCATAATTGCATCTTTTGTAGCTGCTTCTGTTAACAGTTCACATTCTGGAAAAATAGTGTAAGAATATTTGTTGTTATAATTAGAACAGTTTTGTTCTGAACTGTCAGGGGGAAGGTAGAACTTGTCTCACAAACAAAGCAAGTTCTTTTGCATGCATGGGCTTTGGTGTGATTGTTTGGAAGCCTGTCTGAGCATTATGATGATGTAGATTTGAGGACTAAATCTTTGGAGATAATAAAGTAAAGGCAGAGTTAGGAAACTGGAGTTGCCTGAAAAAAAGGCAAAGTTCACTGTGAAAGGAATCTGAGGTTTCAGCAAACAGACCATGACAGACCAGATCAGTGGGCCTTGGAGTGGTAAGAAGTATGTGTAGAATTGCTGGTAAATTACTGGACTGCATAAGGGAAAAAAACCCCAACAAACAACTTCCAAGATCTTTTTGTTCTACTGCAGTTTACCATGTTTATTTACTGTGGTTTTAGTCATGTACATGCTTCCTTTTATTATTGCTGCTTGTGGCAACTTACTTTTTCTTAGCTTATTTGGAAGATGATGTGAACTGAATTGTCTTTACGTGCTTGCTGAGGTCCCTCAGGCAATTTGTGCAGTTTGCCTTCCTTTCACACCATCCGTGTTGACCCTTTCCCAATATATCACATCCATCGCTGTGCTCACAAATTATCTTTATTGTATTTTCTACCAGTTCTCTCTACAGTCATCGAATTTACTGGTCTGTACTTAACTCTTTTTTTCTGGAACTGTTTTTCAAAATGAGTATCACATGTATGACTTTATAGACATCTTGTAATCAGGCAGTTTCAAGCAAGAGGCTACACAGCACAGTTAGCTACTCGGGTAGCTCATTGTAGATTTTGTCTAGAAGGTCATGGGAAATGCCACCTGGGCCCAGTGACTTGCTGCTTAGAGTGTTCAGAGTAGGTGGTTTTCTTTTATATAGTGTTGTCTAGGAGCTCTTTGATTTGAGAGGGGAAAAAAAAATCCAGTAAGGGAATCTCTTAAAGCTGACTTAGAGTGAAAATTATGTTAAACCACAACAAACTAACTTAAATCTTGTTTAATGCAATAACCTTATCTTCCCTGAGCACTCCTTTTATACCTGTAATAATAACTGCTTCTACAGATTAGGTGTTCTGTTCTTGATGTGTTTGAAAAAGGATGTAATACTTGACAAGCTGATCCTAAAATATTTTGTCCTTTTTCTTTCCTTTTGTTCTAAATCTAGCTTGCCACAACTTATGATCTCTTCTGTATTTGCTTTGGACTAACCTTCAGCTTTCTGCAGGATCTCTTCTCACTTTTTAGCCATTTATTTAGCCATGTCTGCTTTTGTATGATGTATCTAACACCTTTTTTGTTTCAAGGGCAATAACTTAGTTTGAGCCTCCAAAAGTCTTCTGTTATTACTTATGTGGGAGAAGTACTGTGCAGTTCTGTGCATGTGTGAGAATGTAATTAAAATTTAGGTTAGAAGCAAACCCAAAAGCTTTAATGTTATGATTAATGCAACATTATATTTAGAGTGTACTTACAAAAGAAAAAATAAATAAAAGGATTGAACCCAAGATGGTATTTGCCTCAGTAAGAAAAACTAAGTCATTCAAGTTCTGCACAATTAATGTAACACTGAGTTCCATGGCAGTTGAAAGAAATAAAGAACAAAATTTCTTGATTTATATCCATTCTTGATGTCCCTAGCAGGCCTGCTGAAGATTATAGGTCTAATTCTCAAGTAAGATAAAATTAATGTGTGAAACCATGGACATTTCGGTGTAGAAATTCTTAGCATAACAGGATTATGAAACAGTGGCTGCAGTCATGGCAACATACTTGCTATTTCTTTGAGTTACTCCTGTAGTAAATATTGAAAAGAGTAGAAGAGACATTTGGGAAATTTTAATTTTAAGTCATTAGTACAGCTGCATTATTTGTGTATATTTTTTAACAGTGCTTTTATTTTAAAAGTGAAATGTGATTTTTCTCACCATCTGAAGTGGAACAATGCATCAAAAGTTCAGTGGAAATTCATGAAAATGCTGTATTGTCCATGTAATTGGAATGAATACATTCTTCCTTTCATAAAAAAATTTTTGAACTAGCAGTGCTGTTTTCCAAATCTGTTATGTCATTTGACAGATGCATTTTCAGCTTTTATCTAAGCTGTTACTAAATGCTAGAGATTTGTGTGGAAAATCAGTGTAAAAAAAATGCGACATAGTGTTTTAAAGTCATTCCATTAATGTATTTTTATGCTCTTTAGCATTAGATGGCACTGTTTTCCAAGATTACCTTTCACGAGTAAGTCTGAGAATTTGCAAGCTAAAATTGAAATGCCATCAGGTAATGGAGGTTTTAGTATATTTACCATACAGTAATTGAGTTGAAATGTGGCAGAGTGAAATGGAAATGTATTGACCAGTATCAGTAGGAACTGTAGAGACTTTCTAAGTTAATCTGTTACAGTTTTGGATGAATAAAGTACCCCATCAGTACATGAGGCTTCTTACTACTCTAATACAGTAAAGGAAACCCAAAGGTCCTATTAATATGCTGTATTTATGGTTGGTGGAGGAGTGACTGACACTAAAACAGTGAATAAGTCACAGGTAGTTTTACTTAGTTCACCTGTTTGTTTTATTTGGCTGTATTTGTTTAGTTTGTGGTTTGTTTTTTTCCTATTTTCCTGTCCTTGCAGTCCTTAGGGTTGCCATAGCAGCTTTGCTTCTTTCAAGTGAAGCTCACCTGCACTGTCTTAAAATAATTTGCCTAAGAAAACACTGGATGAATTGAAATTGAGAGTTCTGCACGTTTTCAGTCAGCACAGCAACAGTGGGAGGAAAGATTTCCTGCAACTCTTGCTGAGAAAGCTGTGTACCTATCAAGTTGCACACCCAGCAAATGTCTATGCTTGCCCTTTGAGGGTCTCTTCACCCCTCTCTCAATTTCTGACTGCAAAGTGGGGATGTTCATCAGCCACAGGAGGAGAGGTAGCAGGTGCCAGGCCAAAATTTGGCTACAGGAGTGGAATGGTGGAAAGGCTTTTGGGGTTAAACTGTTGGGGTCAATACAGGATCTTGAAGAGCCCAAGGCTCTTGATGATTCAAGGAGTGGAGTTAAACAGATATTTCCGAGCTTCTCAACCCTGGAATCTGCTGTAAAGATGCTCTGGAGCAAAATTCCATGTGCTGTCTGCTTAGAAAGGCACAACCAAAACGTAACTGTGAACATGAGCAGTGTTTGAGCAGTGCATCACTGTCTCCAGCAGAAGGGAGCTATTAGCATCAGGAATACACTTCCTGCTGTTTTGAATCAGGATTTGCTGCCTGCAGAGGGATCCTCTTTGGAGCTCCCCAGGATTAGCTGCTTCATGGTAGGATTTGGATGCATCCTCACGTATCAGCCATGCTGTTGATATCTTATCCACAAAAAAGTTATATTTGCTATTTAAAAACATCATTAGGGATAAAAATATCAGTGTGTATTTAATAACTTGAGTGTTAATTGGAGCATCTCAGCTGTGAAGACAGGCTGAGAGAGTTGGGGCTGTTCAGCCTGGAGAAGAGGTCTCCAGGGAGACCTTGTAGCAGCCTTCCAGTACCTACCTGAAGAGACTACAAGAAAGCTGGGGAGGGACTTTTCACCAGAGAGGGCAGTGATAGGACAAGGGGTAATGATTTTAAATTGAAAGAGGGGAGATTAGGTTAGAGGTCAGAAAGAAAATCTTCTCCATGAGGGTAGTAAGATGCTGGAATAGGTTGCCCAGGGAGGTTGTGGCTGCTCCCTCTCTGGAGGTGTTCAAGGCCAGGTTGGATGAGGCTTGTGCAGCCTGGTCTAGTGTGAGGTGTCCCTGCTCATAGCTGGGAGGTTGGAACTTGATGATCTTTAAGATCCCTTCCAACCATTCTGTGATTCTTTGATTAATGCATATTCAAGTACTACTGTTTTAACAATAATTCAATATAATGGATTAGCAAATTAAGAAATTCTTTAATTTTATGAGGAAAAAAGTTAAAAAGCAGAACAGGAAGAATGACTTTCTCACTGAAAATCCTAGCAATGCTTTTGTGAATATCAATTTATATAATTTTCCTCCACTTTAGTTAGCTTTTACTTTCTGATTTAAGTCACAAGGAAATGTTATTTTTGTAGTGGCATATATTGCAAATATCTGGGGAAAAAGTCCAGAATGCTTGAGTTGATACCTTGTGATTAAAGATAAGTGATCTTGCTGCAGCCAAATCACTCATCTTTCAAGTGTCAACAGTGTTTAAATTAACCAGTAGAACTACACAGGACTGTGAATGGTCTCTTTTACTGTGAATGGCATTGCAGGGGTGCCACTCTTAGGAAGTGGTGGAGGTTTGAGGAGTTTCCTTCTTCTGAGGCAGTAGCCTATGTCTTTCTGCTTTCCCATGGTGACTGCCTTTGAGGATGCTGACAAAGTTAACCAGCCCCCTTTCACCTGGATGTGGTATTTATTTAGGGCAACAAGCAATACAGAAAAAATTACGGAGTCAATGAGCATCTCACATGCCCTGGCTATTGCTCTCTACCTGTGCAGTCCTGTTGTGTGTATGTCTAGGTTGTACATGGCCAACAAATAAAAGCTGATTCTCTACTTGGTCCAAGTTGAAAGAAAATTGTTTGTGACTGTAGCTAAATGAATATGCCCAGAGGGGAGTATAAGAGACATGGTCCATTAATCTTCGGCTAGACTCTTACCCTTGCTTGGTCATGCATGGCTTTCTCCTGTCCTGGATCATTGACAAGGTTTACTTGTATCTGCTTGCAAAGCACAAAGCAGAGGCATCCCTCAGTACTCATGTTTGTCCTTTTTTTTTTATCAGTAAGCATCTGCAACAGGGTTGTCCGTTAATTCAGATGGTCTTTTGTGTTTAATTGACTTTCTTTGGTTCAGGAGGTTTGTTTCCCCTTGCAGGGTTAAGAATTTCAACAGTCTGTCACTTGCTTCTGTAATCTATATTAATTAGCTTCTCCTTTTCCCTTTGGACTCCAGTTTTCACAGAGAACTAAATTTGAGCTGCAAGTATGGATGAATGTAATCCTTGCTATGCTCAATATTAAAAAAATTGGAAGAGAGTCTTAAGTTCTCAGACCTCTCAGTGTATTTGTCATGTGAATGCTCTTAAGACTCTGATTTCTCAAATACAGTAGTTATCTTAAATACTAATGCAGTGTTAAAATTTTCTTTTTTAGTACATGCAGGTTTATTCACTGGAGTACATGTCAGTTACTGAGTTGGTTATGTGATACGCTCTCCTTTTTGCAACCCACTCTGTGTAGGCAGATGTTTTTTATTGCATCTCCTGCTCGGTAGATGATGTCAAAATACATAGAAGTATTTAGAATTTTATAATTCAAGAAAATTCAGTACTGGCCAAGTTTACTTAATGAATATTACTGGTTGGTAGTTAGATGCAAAATAAGGTGGGAGGCAATATTTTTTGTCAATGGAAGCTGCTGTCTGGTAAATACTTGAGTATTATTAATAGACAATGCAAATAAAAGAATATGCCCAAAGACATGGCCAACAGAAAAGCTTGGGAGAGTTTTTCTTAGATCTAGAAGTTACAGCAGACTGCAGGCTTTTTTTTTTTTTTTCACATGTCTGTGGTATCCTGAGGAAACAAGACATCTGGAATCAGTCCTTTATGTAAAAGAAAACAGTCTATAGTTATGCAAGAAGGCTTTGGCTCCTCTGCAAAACTAATGTTAAGTTCATTTTGAAAAGGTTTTCTTTCTGTTTTATGAGGACAATATTTAGTTGAATCTGCTGAGTAAAAAGCAAATAGAATCTGTGGGCCCTGAGTTTTGGGAAGCTGCACAGCTATGCTAGCAAAGACAGAATGGAAGTCCTAAGGTAGTTGCTTCATAGAGGCCAGAAAAGAAGCAAACTTCAATTTATCTCTCCACCTACACAAGTAGTATTTTCTCCTACCACATCTTGGTGGGTGGGTAAGAGAACATTTGTGGAAGTTGTGTATGAGGTTATGGAGAGTGGGTATAGATGTTCTGTATCTATTTGTCTTCAGACTTGTTTAGGATGGAAGGATAACTCTGGAATTTCTGTTTGTGTCTGCCTGCTGTGTATTTGAAAAAAATCTGTGAAATTAACTTTAGTTGGGATAGCTGAACATTTATCAGTGAGGATGGCCTTGGGAAGAAATAGACTGACACCATCCCAAATCAGTGGAGTTCTCTGGATATCTCAGTAGACAAACATCTTAATTCAGTTGTGATTAACACTTAACCTTTAAAATGGCATTCTCTTTACTTTCCCAGGCTGTTCTTCAAAACTGAATTATCTTTTAATCTTTTATGTGGTCTATGACTACACACATTCTGTAAGTGATTATTTGGAGCAACTGAGTGTGGGTCTAAAACGAATTTGAAGCACTCCTTTCTAAAGCCTTCACATACCAAAATAATAGTGAACCTCAATTTACAAACAGCTTGGAAGGCAGTTCATTAAGCATCATGCAGAGGAAAACAGAAGCATTTTAAAGTGCTTCTATTTCCTGCGTTTATACAGATTGGTAGCTTTTTGCTCAACATGTCCAAAAAATGATAAAGGTGCAGGTCAAAATTTGGAACTGTACCTTGGGGAAAAAACTACAGATGTCACTGGAATTTTTCTTAAGGGTAAATGACTGATCAGGAAACTTGGATATAGATCTGAACTTTGCTAAAATCTAGGATCTAGGTGTATTGGACATCTGGAGACTTGATTCTGTCTCACCTAGGATCTTGAAACTCAGTTGTGTCTTGGGTTGGTTTTTTACCGCCTTACAGAATCAATGACATTGTCACAATCAAAATACAGATCCTTGTTTGGCTTCTAAATGGAAAATGTATTGTACAGGTCTTGAAAATTCATTGTCAAGCTGATTCTGTTGTCTCTTTATACACTGAATTAGAAATGTACAATTTACTTTATTCCTCTTCTTTAGCAATGTGAACAAATGTACAAGACACAGGTATTGAACAGTTGAGGCTGGAAAAGTTCTGTAGGGGTAGTTACTGCTTTGAAAGAAAACTTTGCATACTGAGTAAGTTATAGTAATGTTTATTTCTTGTTATATAATCCTAAATTGTAACAGTCTGCATTGGTGGGTGTGTCATAATGACCAAGTTTAAAAATATTTAGGAGCTGGCAAATTGCTTTACAAATCAGTAGAACTGGGATCTAATTTTGTACCATATGAAGGTACTGGTAGCACTGTGAATCTGATCCTCCTCTCAGATACAAATGTTCACAAGACAAATGAAAGATAATATCCAAAGAAAAAATTAAACTTATTGTAAATGCATGTTTCTCTTTTTTTTGGCACTTCCATTTTTCCCCCCACAGTTTTAGGCATTTTTGTGTTTAAAATATTTTGAAAAGAGACATTCTGCTTTCAGCTACTGAATGTGTTTAGCTTGCAGCAGGGTACTTAGCAAGATCAGAAGTATGTTCAGGGTCATGGTACATACCTCCAACAGTCTTAAGTCAGAAGTTCTCAATATAATCCTGTTGTGCTGTATAGACATTGGCTGAGAGAATCCACAGTGCTGTATCTGCAGATAACTGAAGCTGTAATTAACAACATTATGTTGCTTATACAAAGGATAACTTCTTACTTAGCAAGCTACTGGTCTGCAGAACAAAAAAACCCCAGATCATCTGATTTACAGAACTGGCAGTAATGAGTATCTGATCAAACATTTTGTTTTAATTTTAAATGTAACTAGGTTCTCTATCTGTTTCTGTTAAACTCCGTTTTGAGCAGGAGAATTCACCATTAAATTGATCTAATTATGTCTAATAGTTCTCATTGTATGCTGTTCAGTTCAGTCTTACCTACTATATCTTATGTCTTTCATCCAAATGAGACTAAAAAAAAATAAAAATGCTAGGATTGTTTTTGAATAGTTGATATGCTGCTATTTACCCCAATCAAAACGATGTCATTTTTAAACTTACTGCATTTAGTCATACAACATGCAGTCATTGCTTGCTTATAAATGAAATGGACTCCAAATTCCAGAAGCTTAACAGTTGCTTTTGCAGTTAATGGGCTCTAACTTCAGTTGTACTGCAAATTTGTTGAACTAATTAAGATTAATTCTTCATGAGCTGACTAGGGTAAAACATTGTATTTCATTAGTCATGTGCTAAGACTTTTCTGGAAATTTTTTAGATGTTACACACTGTATAATATTAATTATGATATTTATGTAAGAAATATATTTCTCAGTGGAAAAACACTTTTAAAATATTTTTTTTAAATTTGAAAATAAATGGCATAAGAATGTCAGCCAACTCTAGCTGTACCCAAATCTCCTTAGATGAAACAGTACATCTTTCTCCCCTCCTTGTTTGTTGCCAAGGCTGTTTCTTGGTTTCTTGCAGATAAGAGCTGTAATTGATGCATATAGTAAATATGCATAATTGGTACATATGCATAATTGAAACTATTGGTGCATTCAGCAAACAGGTTTCAGACGTGCTGATCAAGATTTGTTCTTCCCTTTTCTTATGCGTGCTCTCAGGAACCAGCTTTAAGTGCTTGTCATGTTCTGGATGACCAAACCAGAGTTTGCATTAACAGGCAATATTGTATGCAAAGTGGGACTACCAGCAAAACATAAATTAAGTACTAACGCAATGGAGTTAAACAAATTTAGAATACTGCTTTCAGTTGAGTTACAGTAAAGAGAATCTGATAGTCATAGAATAGAATCTTGTTAGAATCAGTAGATCTTAGTCTGAACATGGACCAGTAACATTTTAAAACTGAGCTGTTAATGCATCTTATTTTAGCCTGCTTTTCATCCTTGATTCTGTACCTTCTCAGACATGGGCTTGAAGGTCAGCTGAGAATCTGGTGGCTGGTTTGTTTTGTTTTGAGAGTATTACTCTTGCATTAGTATCAAGAAGTTCATTTCACTTCCTTAATTTTAAATTAAGTTTTTTTCCAAAGTCCAGCACAGAGCTTGTCTGCTTTTCTACAAGGAGTGCAGTAGTCCCAATAAGAAACGTTTCCAGTCTGCATTGTGCTACTACAGGAATGTGTAGTGCAAGAATAACTGCCAGAATATCTACTCACATGATGTAAAGAAAACCTTTGGCCATAGTATCTATGCTCAGGTGTGGTGATGAAAGGATGAGATATGGAGAGAAATAACACAATGTGCTACAGGTAAATGGCATGTGTCAGCTGTTGCTGTGTTGCTTTTTCTACAAACTTGTCATACACATGAACTGTGAAACAAATGCTGAAGTGTGGTGAAACACTGTTTTACATGTTAATTGGCAGCTGGCTGCTCATTTCCAAAAAGGGAGGGACAAAAGTGGCAACTGGTTGTGAAAAGCAGCAATAGTGAGGAAGCTGTAATTCAGTGAGTGTGGATGTGTCTTCCCATGTCTTTCAAGCTGTGTTTGTAGTGGGAAAGTATCACACAACCACTGTTGCAAAAGTTGAGGGCTGAGGAGGAGAGGAGACTTTAGTGGTTTTTATTGATTAGTCAAAAATGTAGCGAGTGCAATTTTCTTAAAAATTCCAGGAGAATTCACTCAGTAGTCATGTATACTTACTGCTTTCTCTAGGAAAGGCATATGAATAAAGAGATGCAGGCTGGGGAAGTGGAAAATAGAATTGAATGCATCTGCTATTTTATATGCTGGTACATTCCAAATACGAACTATGAACATGATATTAAAAAGTGGTAGAAGAAAAAAGAAAAAGTATTAGGTAATAAGATTAGTAAGTGTTACAAAAAACCTAAATACACTATGAAAAAGAACCATTGCATTAGATCTTGAAATTGTGGCATCTTGTAATGATGGAATTTTGTATGAAAATGTAGAGAGGTACATTGAAACCCACACAGATAATGAAAATACCTTTCTGCTTCCAGTGGTTTGATTCAACATGTAGAAGTGATATACAAGTCTGTCTTAAGAAGAAAGGGTATTGAATTAAAATTAAAAGAGCTCAGGGGGGATTTTTTGTGGTTGGTTTGTTTGTTTGAATTATTTGCCTGTGCTGTGGGATACCTGCCTGTCTGTGCTGTAAGGAAATCTGTTGAAGTGCCATGACATATGCTAGTGTTGCATGCTGAAGAAAACCTGTTGGTGCCTAATCTTCTGACTTCTCCCTCTTAGAAAAGTACAGTACACTTATCCTTACTTTCCATCATAAACCAATACCTGTCTTTCCAAATTATCTTTGGAAAAATCTAGTAACAATGGGCATCTTAAGATCTTGTATATCTGGTTTCTGAGTGCATGCTTTTGGTAGTGCCAGGCATGTGATCTGATGATCTGGTATTGCAGGGATCTGGTGTAGTTTAATTGCCATAATGTGTCAAAAAGAGATGACTGAAATACTAAGTACTATAGTTTAGAATAAACATTTGTATTTGCCACTAGAGAATTTTGCTGCTGTTCCACCTTAAGGGGGACCAAATTCAGAACTGGACAGCTTGATTCATATTTGTGCTTCTTTGTTCCTCCTGTATGCAAGCTCAGCCACTTGAATATCAAGTGGTTGTTACCAAATGGTTTTAGCTGCAGAGCATTCCAGGATACTGCATTGATGTTTCTGGCCAATAGCTTAACCTTCTTCTTTCCACACACTCCAAAGACAAGCCAGATGGTTCCATAATGTACATCAATACTCAAGCATAAAACTCTCTTCAGTAGCACTATACAGTTTCATGCCGGTGGGTCCCACTGCGGTGTTTTCAGAATAGTGATTACTTCAAAGGAAGCCAGTTTGACAGACTGTTTCATGAAGGTGGTTATAGCTTTGTTGATGGATACACATAAAATTACAAGGCTTTTTCCTCTTCTTTTTGTATGAGAAAACAGGTCACTTAACCTTCTCTCTTGACAAAAACCGTGCTCCAAACGTTCCATTTTTGTCCAGAGCTTTAGCTCTGATGGTTCTAGTGCTCTGGTTTAACCATGTATTGTAGTGACACACTCACAGGGACAGAATCCGAGGGTTAGATAGTGTGAACTCAGGATAAAGGTTTCAAATAGGTGGTCCTGTTGTAGGGTTGATGTGTAGCTGTCAGTGCTTGGGGTAAGAAAGATGGGAGAAGGGTAGTTAGTGAGGGAGTTTCTCAAGTCAGTGGCTGATTGAAGTTTTGTGGCAAGTGTGTCCAGTAGTTTCTGTCGTAGGAGACAGGCTTTTTCCAAGGAACTCATCTCCAATAGTATAGTGAGAGCATTTAGCACTGACATACTGTTTTCTGAGGTACAACAATAATATTTTTCCTAATAAAAATATTTTCCATCCCTGCCACCTCCCTCCAGTAAATACTTCCTGCTTTTAAAAAGCTGACATTTAAAGGGCATTGAACACCTCATGCTTTCAAAAACTTGAAATTTTAAGTGCATTGAACATCTTTTGGGGGCAGTTATAAATAGACAATCTGGAAATAAAATTGACATGGCTTAGATGTATTGAGTAATGGCTGTTGAAGTATGCTTTTCTGAGTTCCTGTGCATTCATCTGCCTAAGAAATGGGGAAGACAACATTTGTAAGATACATTGAAAAGGAAAGCTGATAAAATAAAAATATCCAATTTTATTTTTTTGAGTTTATGGAGAGGTGGTTTGTTGTTGTGTAGTGTTAAAACTGTAAAGTGTAAAAACATGTTCAACTTCTGATGGGACCTTGCTGGTCTGGTAGTGAAGGCAAGCAAACATTAAAATGGACCAAGTGTGTTGGCTTGCCCCTTTGTCTGTGATATTGCTCATATTGTCGCTGTACCTGCCCAACAGCTGCTTTCTCTTCCCTCCCCCCCCCCGGCCCCACTAAGTCTAAAGAAAATATGAAAATGTTTCCATAACTCTTAGTCGTCTTTACCAAGTGAATATTTGAAAAACACCAGTACTTCAGTAATACAGTGTTCTTGAAAGCTGGGTGCATCAATAATAAAAAAATACTTATTGAAATGACAATAAAACTTTGTAGGCAGTTTCAAATATGCTGTGCCTTTTTATCTACACAGACAGAATAATGGTTCTAAATTAAATGACAAAACACCCTGTATTGTCAAAACCTACTCATCATAGATGTTTTGAATCTGATCTTAACATTTCTTTCTTTGTACTGAAAGCTTGGTGTTGGAAAATACTTAGGTTTGGGCCTTTTTGTGGTCATCAGCAATCTTCTGTTACCTGAAGGAATAAAGGAGCAGAATATAGATCATTGTAACTTGATCCTGGAAATTGAAGCAATTTCCAGAACTTGAATTCTAATCACAAATTGCATCAGTTTATACTAATGCGTTGGGACTTAAGAGGGAAGAGATGAAATTTTTACAGGGCAGGTAGTTTTCTGTAACTTAAATGATGTGAGTGTCAAAACACACCTGTGGAGACACTACGGTGCTTATATTGTAAAGCAGCTAAGGTGAAAGTGAGAAGAGGCACAGGATGCATCTGAAAGGCCTACATCGTGGAGCTTCTTCAGGTAGCCCACATAGGTAGTTGAGAAATGATGAGCACTCAGCAGTAGCCAGTGACCTCACTTACTCAAAATCACAGTCAGGTTATGTCCAGCTTTGAGAACTTCCTATGGATTAACTGGTCTAAATTTAGTTGCAACTTAATTTTGAACAAATTATGTTGAACTAAGAATTTTACCGTGTGAATTTACAGTTATAAAGCCATTTATTGACTGAACACAAGCTGCCAGCTGTGAAATTAAATGTCAGTTGAGCCCCATTTGTATGTGTAGAACTTAACACAATAGCTGTGATGTGAGCAAAACGGAGCCTCAAACGAGAGGTGTAGCATCGGCTACTAACAGATTTTCAGGAGCTAGATCCTTCTGGGCTTTGTTCTGTTTTCCCTAGCCTTGCTCTATCTCTGTTGCCAATTCAAAGCTTTGGTAATTGCTTTCCAAGGTTTCAAAGTTGCCCCATGTGAGGATTCTAAAATGTTAATTCCTTTGTGGGATTTAAATAAAATCTTTCATCTTTGGCAGGTGCTTCATAGGAACTTGGAGCTGTGTAATATATGTGAAATTAAATGCAGCAGAAGGAAAAATAACTGGTGTGGCATCTTAAGATGTGATTTTATTCTGTTTTGGCATATTTTAAGAAAATAATACTGATTCTGGGCATCTGATTGAAGTCAAGGGATGTGATATCTGAAAAGGACTAAGTCCACTGGGAGGACATCTGAAATTGTCCATATTTTCTAAACTCAGTGGTTTAGAAGAAGTTGTGATACTAATTTCAAATGTTGGTCTCTTAAACTTTCCTAATGAACTTTTCAGCGGAGAGTGTTCTTACTGATGTTAAATGAGTTCTAAAAATAAAGTTGGATTGTTTTGATATCTACAAGGAGCCACAGATAGGAGAATGGAGAATAGAGAATAGATCTATCATCACATTTCTGTTACCAGAGAATTGCATAGCACAGTCATAACAGAAAAATCCTTTGTGCCTGTGCAGTGTAACACCAGCCTCAAAGCTGCAGTACTCAAATGCATTTTGGAGGCTGTGTCTGTCATCTTTATGCATTTAGTGGAATAGGATGTAAAAGTAGTAGAACAGAACTGTCCTAACTTCTTTCCACTCTTCAACTTCACACTATCAGTTCTCATGCTGAAGCCAGGCAAGAGTGATACAAAAACGAAGATTAAATCTCAACTCTTCTCATTACACTGCTGGTTCTACTGATACACAATTAGTGCAGTGCAGTTTCTAAGGCTTTATTATTTCTCTTAATATTTTATAAAAGTTATTAATATTTAAGAAAGGTGACATTTGATGGATTTAATGAAACTTAAGTTATTTCATTCACCTTTTGTAGGCCTTGACTTGAAATAAGCAAACTGGTTGCTGCAACACGTAAAGTAGCTGGTGGGGAATGAGAAGTGAATTCTTATTGCTGTTGATAATGGAAGTTTCTGGACAGTTATAATGATGTCTTCTATCTTATCATGAGGCAATCAAAGAATATGGCATTCAGTGATACTTATAATGGCTTATGAATATGGAAATCTGTATGTGTTTCTTTTTAGATAAATGAGGGCAAAATTATTTATCATTTGTGTTCTTAAAACTACCCTTGAGATACCTTTTGTATCCATTGCAGATATACAATACAAGCAATACCAGTAATGAGGCATTAAGAAGAAAAGTAATTTCCCTGTTACTGAGCTATTGCATTATCTTTAGTGTTGTGCAGAATTTTTTTTGAGATGACAGCCAAATATAATTTGAGGGGTAAGGATGAATGACTTCTTACAAACAGGCATTGTCCTGGTTTGAGCCAGGATGAATCCAATTTTTCCTCTTACTGATTTTTTTTTTTTTTCCTTCAGTAAGCTTTCTTGTAACTAGCAACAGTGTGTTCTGCTAGGCTGATAAGACAGTGGAATGTTTTTCTAACTACTGAGGCTTCAAGGCCGCACCTTCACTCTGCCGGCTCAGACACTATGGGGAGATCTGTGACCCCCCCGTAGGAGGCTGAGTTAGACAGACAGCAAAATTGGCCAAAGATATTCCATTCCATATATCTACGTAAGCTCAAAGGAAGGTCAGAGATCACAGAAGACAACTTCCTTCCTTCTTCTTCCCCCCTTCTCTTCCGTCCATGGCCGGC
>NW_009952798.1:1525149-1559606 GCF_000747805.2 Chaetura pelagica
TGAACAGACACTTGCTGCAATGAATCTACTGGATCTTTTTCCAAACCTGCAATTGTACATGTGGTATGCAGCCAAGGGCATTCTGCTCTTTGTAGCTGCTCTTGTGATTCTTTTGTGGTTTATTGACAGAACTGTAGCCATAATCAACTGTATCATTACTAGCCTGGTGATCCTCAGGATGATGATACTGTTCTTTATGGGGGCACTGTATGTGTACAGTTACACTGCAGGTTCTAGTGGTACAACTCCTAAAGTGAATGAAACGGTCCATGTTGATAACAGCAATAGCTGGTTCAATTTTACCTCTCCATTTTCTTTCAAGCTGAATTTCCCAGCTCTTGATCTGAGTAGCATGGAAGTAAACTGTGATCACTGTCTTTATTGTGGTATATCCCATTCGTTCAAGGAAAATGTTTTAAGATAGTTCATAAACTGCCTTTTGATACATAGCTTGTCTTGTCTGTGTGAAGTGGCTAATGATTTCCTCTGATTATATGATTTAATGGTTAAATGTTTCAATATTAATATCCTGCCATGAAAAAATTTCTCACCCCTTCTCAGGGCTCTCAGTTGACTTTTATGAACTAAAATAAAAAAATCACTCACATGAGGATATCAACAGAAGCAGCTGTCACTGACTTCTCATTTGCATCTTCTAATGGCTAAGCCAATTTCCATATCAGACATCATCTTTAATGTGTATGAAATGCTGAAATCTTCAGTTCATAAGTGGTTCTAAAGTAAAATAACAAGGTTTTGAGCAGCTGATAACTGTTTCAGAGCAGATAATTAAGGCCTCTTGATCCCACTTATTTGAGAACTTTCTCTGCAGCCCAGCTCTAGTTGTGTAGACCAATGGAGCTAGTGCAGACTTCATTTCCTAGCTGTGGAGCATATAGTGAATAAAAATTCACTCTAAAATAATTCCTGTTTTGAAGTTATTGTACTTTGCTGAAATTTGTTCAGAGTCTTCATTTATATTATTTCAAATATTGACCTGAACTTTAATTTTGAAATGGTGGGGTTTTTATTTTATTTTTTTGGGGGGGAGGTGGGGGAGAAAAAAAACAAGTGGAGTGGTGAGATGTACTCACAGCCTATGTGGGTTGGAAAGGTTTCTAATTGCCTGTGTTGCAGTGTTCTGTCTTGTCTGATGAGTCAGCTCCCTTTTGCAGAGAATTGCTCTTATATATTGAATGTTCCATGTAGAGTAGCCAGGCTATTAATAAAAAAAAAGCCAAAACCCAACAAAATTCCCAAAGCTTGTAGTATCAGGAACGTGTAACAGAGCTAGTGCTGTTCTCAGTATATTAGCCCAGTTCTTTTAAACAATACTGTATTTATTACTGTACTTCAGAAAGTATAAAAGTAGTGTAATACACTGCCTGTAAATGCTTGTGCAATACGGTAGAATATTAAAAATTAACTCACTGACTTTACTGTTGCTTTTAAACAACTGAAGGTTGTCAGACTGTCAGCCTCTCCATCCCTGGCACTCTCAGGTAATGTGCTTCATAGTAGCAGCTTAGGCTTCACCCTGTGATGTGTTGCACTTCAGCAGCAGCTCTGAGGTCATTGAGCACAGCACCTATTATACAGAGCTATCATGGTTTGGCACTCATCTAATTAAACAAAGACTGCAATTGTGCTGATGGAGTTTGCAAAATTAAAATCTTAGCAATTTGGTTCCATGCCCATCCTCATTGGAACTGGCAATGCTGCAGCAGGGAATGTTTAAATAAAAAGATAATATTGATAATTATCTCTAAATTAGGCTTGTTTTTACTCAGGGCTAAACAAGGCAGGTTTTTATATAGAGCTGGCTCATGGTGGCTTAGTAGTATTTACAGACAGTAGCACTTGCTTGTGAAGTAGAGAGATGGACAAACCAGGGCTTCGAAATTATAATGGTTAATTTGCATTTACTTTATTTAACCTGTCCACTACACAGATATGTCTTGCCTGTTTTGGTCAATACTGTGCCATACTGTGAAGTGAACACTGTTTTCAATTTATGGAAGTTCTGGTGACTGTATTATTTAGTTTGTTGGCACAGTGCTAACAATGCATGGTAAGAATTAGAAATGTAAGAAAATATTTTTTCACATGCAGGACAGTTTGGTTTTAATTTTGATTCAACCTAATAACACATTTAGATATTCAAGTAATGCTGTATGTTTTTATAAAGTAGTCCTGTTGTAGCATTATAAATGTGATACTGTTTAGTTATCAAGCAGTACACAAGCAGAAGGAGCTTGGTGAAGAGAAAGCTGGGACTGCTCTACTATTTCTGTCCACCTTTTGTCTTGATCAGCCTATTTGAATAGAGTTAAACATCTAAGTGGGAGACCCATCCTGCCCATGTTTAGACATTCAACAACTCAGGGTGAAGAGGAGACCTAATAATCTCATAGTCCTCTTCTGATCAATTAAATGAAATAGGCATTTCCCGAGTTTTATTTTTTGACCAAAGGGGGATGAATCACAGCCCTTACAGAATATTTCCTCCTGTTAGACTACTTTCAATAGCCAAAAAGGTATTTAGGTGTTGTTACCTTCCTTCTGAAATGCTCCAGCTGGGTCTTTTCAAGTTCTTATTTCTTATCAGAACAAAGGGAATCTTCACCCATGTTTTCATATCAAACCAATTAAATGTAGTCCCAATCTTGTTAGAGGTCTTCCCACCAATGTACAGTGACAGAGTCAGATCATTTCACTGGTAGAGCCCACATGCCTTCCAGAACCACAAAGTTTTCTGGCAAATCTGAGTATTTCCACCTGCCTTGCAGCCACCTGATCTTGAGATTTGGTGGCAGGCAGTGAGCAGGATGCAGCTGCAAATGGGGGTGAGGCTGTGTGTGTGTGAGCAGATCTGTTCAGCAGACAGGTTATGTTGGATGAGGTGATGATGGGAAAATGTACCCTTAGGCTACTGAGTTCAATCCTCAGCATCACACCCCCAAGTGCATGTGCAGCAGGTAGCAGGCTCACTGAATTTGTTTTATACACAGTATTATGTTTAATGCATGTTTTGTATGCCCAAGCTAGGAGATTGAGTGGGTGGGTACCAGAATGGAAGGTTTGTTTTCTCCTTATCTTGGCTCTTGAGTGCTCAGTTTTGAAGCATTTGTGTGTGTCTGGGGAGGTGGAATGTACGGGTTGAAGGGAACCTTGCAAACTGACTGGCAGATGCCTGAAAAAAGCAAGGAGCCTGTGTGTAGTGAGAAATAGACTAAAATTCAAGGCCTGGAAAATGGGAAGGGTCCTTTCCAGGAGCCAGAATTGTTGGGGCAGGAAGGTGAAGCTGGAGAGCACACAATGGAAGGATTTTCCTCAATTCAGGCTCTGCACTTTGCAGGTCCTGAAAGAAAAATAGGAAGAGCCACACTGGAACCACACATTGCATTACGTGTGGTCTCCTGTTCAGATTTGCCTTCCCCCTGAGCGTAAGTGCTTTGGTCTCATTTTCCTGCTCTTCTGGTTTTACTGAAGTGTTGTCCTAATGCAGGGTTTCAAAGGCTTTTGGAGTGCTTTTTTTTCAATACAGGGCTACTTCAAACTAAAGTTTGTGTTGGTTTGTGGTTGTATTCCCTCACCTAGAAAGGAGGCCTGGATGGGGTCAGTTCTTAGCCTTTAGTGTATTGTACAAAGTGTTCAAAATATCCACTGATTCGTATCTTTCTTGAGAGCAGTAATTAGAGTAACTGGTTTCCCCATGTATTTTTGTTAAAGTTATCTGATTTTTTTTTAAATATGAAAAAAATACCTGAAATCACGTTGTGCTTTATCTACAATTCTGTGGTTTCCCATACTGCAGAATTTATGATGGATTTTATACTTTGCCCTTCTATAGAATACATTGTTTAAGCTATGCAAAGGATGTAATCTGTGTTAGGTAGCAAACTTTGCAAGAACTTTGAGGTTATGCATAAGGATAATTGCATTTACTGTTTCATTAAGCTATGGTCAGCCTATTGCCCTTTGAAATATCTGTCTTGAAGATAGTCCTAGTTTGAGCCAGGATGAAGCTAATTTCCCTTTTACTGATTTTATTTTATTTTACTTACTTTTTTTTCCCTTCAGTAAGCTTTCTTTTAACTAGTAGCAGAGTGTTCCAGCTTGGGCTGATAACAAACGCTGGAATGTTTTTGTAACTGCTGGGTCTTGAAGGTTACACCTTTACCGGCTCAGACACTATGGGGAGATCTGTGACCCCCCTGTAGGGGTCTGAAGTAGACAGCAAAATTGGCCAGAGATATTCCATTCCATGTATCTATGTAAGCTCAGAGGAAGGTCAAAGATCACAGGAGACAACTTCCTTCCTGCTTCTTCTGACCCTCATCACTCTGTGCTTTCTCCAGCAGCTCCAGGACTTGTTGGGACTGTTTGCAGCTCAGGAGATGCTGGGGGAGTTGCTGGGGGTGGGGGGAGGCAATAGGGGTTCTATACATTTCCTGAACACATTTGTATATAATTGTATATATTTTCTTTTATTATTGGTGTTTAATTAAAGCTGTGTAGTTTAGTTTTCAGTCCAGACAAGTCTCTCTCTCTTTTCTTTCTCTCCTTCCCTACCTGGGTGGGAGGGGGAAAGGATCGAGAGCGAAAAAACGTCGTTAGGAAGAGTCAAATGGTGACAAAGATTAACTCTCATTGGCAAATTCAGGATGCTGCTGTTACAGGTTTTGAAGATACTAGCCCTCCTGTCAGCTTTAAACAGCTGGGAGTCTGTGATCTTGGCACTGAATTTGGGTTTGTATCTATCCAATTTTTCCAGTTCTTCTGAGGACAAATGAGTGTCTCATTACACAAAAGAGCAACTCAACACCTGGCTCCATTTATATTACAAATCTGGCCACCTGAGTCTTATAGATGTGATTCCTTGATGGCACTGAACAGCATCATCATTCAAAGTCACCCACAGCTGATGTTTCTATTTTTCATATAATAGAAGTGTCGGCAGGAAGCCATGTAACTTTGGGAAGAGGGTTAACTGGAATGGTTAAAGCTAGATGTAGATGGCAATGAACATTTCC
This sequence comes from Chaetura pelagica, assembly GCF_000747805.2. NCBI lineage: Eukaryota > Metazoa > Chordata > Aves > Apodiformes > Apodidae > Chaetura > Chaetura pelagica. Next base: position 1,530,186 of record NW_009952798.1, read on the forward strand.
ATCATCCTGGAAAGCTCAACAGGTCATTTTTCTCTGAGCAGTAAATGAATTAAGTGTATATCTGAAAGTTGGCAGGATCTGTTAACAGCAGAAAGCTCAAAAAGGCCTCCATTGAGTTTTCACAATTTATTTAGGAAGCGTTTGTATTGGATACCAAGCTTTACACATTTATTTGGGGCACTTTAAAAGGTTGCTGCAATGACCCAAATGAAAGTTAGTCTCCTGAATATGTTGCCCTTTGACTGTCTCTTTGTTCTCTTGGTATCATCTTTGATAGTGAGAATAACTTCGTGTCCTGACATCAGAAGCCTGTTTTCCTATCAGTAAAACAACTTTTCATTAGTTTTATGATTATGCACCTGTCTGTTAGGAGAGCTGTAGAAAGGTTCAGTATGGGTAAAAACTTGCAAAAGAATTTCCATTGGAATATTTTGTTTGTTACCAGAGTTTAAAACAAAGATATATTTCAGCTTTTTAAAACCAAAACATGGACTAAGTATTTGCAAGTATGGAGGGGAGTATCTGTGGAATAGGCTGTTCTGGATCTTATGAAAAATAAAATAATAGTATTGTGTGAGAAGGACCTACGGGTGTCATCTTGTCGAGCTCGTCACACTACCTGTGTTTATGAAATGTAAACTATTGTACACCTTGTACAGATATGAACTCCTTTCCTATAAGTGAAAGTTTAATTACTAATTTCTAGAGTCAGTTTATTCTTATATCCAAACTATCCTTCTTACCCTCCATGTCTGCAGCTAATAATTCCTCTCTCAGTGACAGTGGGTGATACAATTATCTTCAGCCAGGAGCTGAAACACCAGGCATCTTCTGGCTTTCAAAATTGCTGTCTTCTGTTCTCTTTGTTGAAACCCAGAGTTTCTTTCCAAAATATTTAGGACAGCAACAGTCTTAGCACTAAGGCTTTTCTGTGCTACAGAAATGCAAATAAAGGTATAGATTGTTTACAGAGGTTAGCTTGGTAGTGAAACAATTGTCTGTTGATTGTTCCTGAAAATGTACTGTTAGAGGATGCATCTGAAACAATTGTCTGTTGATTGACTGTTCCTGAAAATGTACTGTTAGAGGATGCATGTACTCCTATGGCTGGTCTATGTAACTAAGAGCTGGGTTTGTGTAGCAAATGTGTCATCTCCCTTTTGACTTCTTCCCCAGTGGATTGATTGTGCAATTAGAAGCTCACTAATAATCATATAAAATCACAAAGATGATACCAGATGAGGGATTTGTTCTTGTTCTGTGAAAATAACCAGTGACCTCTCAAATGTCAATATTGCAGCTGGTTTTATCTTTAGAGAACTTAAAGGTTTGGCTCTGTGTCTGCAAGGAACACCAGTGGGAATTTCCATCTAACAATTTGGCATCAAAAACATTGATGTGAAACCCCAAATGGTTCCCTAGCTGGTTGTTCCAGTGACAAAAGCAACCACAGTTGCTTTATTTTCCCCCCTTTCATTTACAATGGGGTTTTCAAATATAAACAGTTTACCTTTGCTGTAATCTCAGCCTGGAATAAGAAAAAGAAGAGGCAAACCTCTTCCTACCCACCCCACTGCCCTGGCCAATGAAATATTTGATTGCTTTCCTAAGTCATATTTCTAGCCATAAGGAAATGGGGGTGAGGGGTGGGGAGGAACGAAATTTCTAAGAGATTTCAGGCATGGGATGTAAAATAATTGATAACATGAAACAGTTTTTCATCCTTTCAAGCAAAAAGATCCATTTCATTAGAGAGGTATTTGTGAATTTTGTGTCACTAACTTTTTTGCTTAAAAAATACAGACTGGGGGAAAAAAAGCCCAATATGTTTTCTCAAAAATCTATTGATTTTGACACAAATGGTGTAATAGTTTACCAGGTCCAGGATAGATTGTAAAGGGAGGAAGAAATGCCAGCATGCTAAGTACTGCTGATACTAAGTACTAGTATTAACTTTGAGGTTAAAAAGATACACAAACCTGGTGTAACTTACTCTGGAATAAGCTTTTCTCTAGTTTTTTACACCTTCTACTTTTTTGAAAATCCAATACACTACAGACAACTTTTGGCTTTATTGTAGTAAGGAAAGGAAATCCTCAAACCATCATATTATGAAATCCCAGCAACATAAAATGGATATTGGCTATACTGTACTTGCAAGTGAAACAAGGAATACTTCTGAAAACAAAAAGGATGCTTTGGAAAAAAACTGTGTAGGAAAATGCTTATGTTTCTATATTGCTGTGTGTGTTAATGTGGATTTAGCAATTATTTTGCCCTTTTTAGTCAGGGAGGAGATGAAGAGATTTTTTAGCATTTTTAAATAAGTGTTTGGGAATGGTATGTGTGGTCCTATTTGAAAACAGACTTGTCAATATTGTACTTAAAGACTCCCCAGGCAAAGCTCTATTGTATCTTTCACTGATAATTTTAAATCAACACGGCAATATGGTGAATAAGAGACATAAAAAATTAGTTCTGAATTTAACTTGAATTGGAAAAAACCTTAATTTTATTACTCATCTGTTTTCTAGTTACGTGTCTTGGTCTATCTCTCTTAGAACTAGCCTGTGGGCACTGCAGCACTTGGCTTTCAGGCTTGTGGCTTCTACAGGCCTGAGTTCAGTTATAGGTAAAGCTTTCAGACTAGGAGTGGTGCCTAAATATGGCTAAGATACTTGATCCTTCAGAAGTGGTTGTGGCAGACATGTTCAAACTTTGCCTCCTTGACCAATTTTCGTTTGTTTATTTATTCCCCTCTAAGACTTAAAATGTTTTGTGACTTTCCAAAAAATGCTTTCAAAACTACGTCACAATCTTCAGACTTGAAGCAGAGACCTTGATGACAGATGGTGGTGGGATCCCTCCTCTTTGCCCTTGAGGCTGAAGCAGGGGAGTTATGGTGCATGAAAACGTTTCTGTCTGTGTCAAGTCATTGCATCCCTGTACAATATCATAGAGCTTTTATGTTCTGACAGACTGTCATCATGCATCATCATAATATGTTAGGTTCTGTTATCAGCATAATATGTAGGAGGCTCTTACTGGCCTGTATTCTATACTTACTCAGGACAGGCCAGTCAGATGTAATGAATTACCTTTAAATGCAGGGGGCTTCCAATCTAAAATAAAAGAGACTAAGTTATTTTTCCTAAAATTCATGTGCAGGTACACTATTGTATAAAAAACATCGTAGGATGGAAATCTGAATGTAACTGGATGAGGAAACAGACCTGTGACTTATACATATTTAGGTATCTATTTTATTTTTGCAAATCAGTTGGATATCAACTTTTCATACTAGGAAGTTTACAGGAGGTATTGGTTGTAAAGGCAGAAGCATGTTCAATGTTGTGAAAGGATAACACTATGAAACTCCTGAAAATTGTAGCCTAAGATAGAAAATATTTCCATTTCAATACCTGATGACTCTAGTCAAATTTCTTTTTCCACTACCCAGCACTCAGAATAGGGTCCTCTTGCAATAAATTAAATCCATTGATTGAAGAACATATTCAAATAGTGATTTTGAAAAATCTGTCAATTTTTTTCATTTCTGATACATATTATGGTATCCGTTTTTGAACAATAGTTTAAAAATGTCTGTACTCTGCAGGTTTTTAATAGAGATCTCAAGTGAAACACCTAGACTAAACAGGGAGAACAGTTGTCTGTGACTGTTGGTTTAGAGGCACACTAATTCTGTTGTTTGACTCCAATTATCAGTGTCAATAAACACTTCAGAATCAACCCAGATCATATTTCTTGGCTGCTAATAAAGCAGCAAAGTCATGATGCTCTGTTTTACTGAAAATCCTGCCTAAAATCTCTGTGATTTGTGGAATAAACCATAGACTGATGGCAGCCCCGTTAAAAGAAAATGATACTTAGTAGTTTACCCTTTGTTTGTGCTGAAATGCGTGTCAGTACTTTGTTCTAGGTTAGTGAGCATCAGGTGATCAGCATATCAGCATAACAAGATACTGACAAACCTGCCTTCTAAAGTTTGACATTAGGTAAAGTTTTAGGAGTAACAGAAGATACCTAGGACTTAGAGTGGGTTCTGTTCTGCATACAGAGCACGTGGGAGTGCACTGAGAAAGCAATTAAGAAAGGGGTCACAGTAATATTTCTAAATCACAGCACTAACCACTTTGATATAAAAAGATAACATGCCACTTTAATTCCCTTGTTCTTACATTTCCTTTCAAAGAACAGATGTGGAGTCTGACTCTTGCTATCACATATTATTACTATTCAAGTATGAGGGAAAAGATAGGACAGTCATTTTTACAAAGAGACTGCAGAGATAGAGTGACTAGTTTGGCATTATTTGCTGATTTTTCTACGGTGATCTCTGAGTGAAGAGTAGGATATCTTTGCTGATTGAGTATTTAGCCTATGTCATTTGTCTCTTCCATAGTTTTCATAGGGATCAGAAGAGCCTCTTTTTCTTGGTACCATGGACATTTTCTATTTTTATTGGTGGCTCACACATAGAGCCTCACAGTTTTGAAGTGAGTGTGCTGTGTCAACCACCAAGCAGCCTTGACTGCTGAATAGTGGAGTAAGATTTTTGAAGATGCATTCCTGGCTAATGGAGTTTCCCACAGAGCCAGTCTCTGGCAGATTGAAACTTTGGGGCCAGCCAGTCTTTAACAGCAGAGTCAGTTTGTAGCTACTGTCCAATGTTTGTAGGGAAGTACAAGCAGCAACGTGATTTTATAACAGTGTCTTGTCATGCTAGTTAGAGTTGAAATATAAGAAGGAGGAACATTGTTTATGAGAACATAGGAAGAAGCTGATAAGCAGATCAGGAAGAAGTTGACGTTTTGAAAATGAGTGTTAGGCCTTTTGAAATAAAAATCAGAAATCTCACAGATTCAAATTCTGTTCAGTTGGATGATTGTTTGGTATGATTTTCCTTCCGTTAACTCACAGCTGCAAGCTACTAAATTTGAGATTTTAGCATGAAGGGAAAAACATTTTTTTTTGGTGGCACAAATGTTGTCACCCTCTCAGCCCACCCAAACACTGTTGACACTGTAGAGTTTTGAGAAAAGCCCACCCAAACATATGGACACTGTATAAGGACAGGCAAAATTTTGACCTCAGAAAGGATGCTAATTTAATAAGATATTAACTTTACAGATATGCCTAAAAATCACATTGCCAGTCTGAAGTGTAAAAACTCTTGACTGGCTTGAAGTGATGATTGTTTTCTTTTTTAAACTAGCATCTCTTCTATTTGCTGTCTATGTGTGGGCTTTTTAGAGTTCAGTGATGTTTTATTTCGAGCCTTGAGGAAAGGAAATTTCACTCTAGTGTCTATGCTGATTCAGTATTAATCACATGAATATGAGGATCAGGAAATTTAAAAGAAAGTTTTGAAATACTGTGCAATTTCATGTTTATTGGCAATACTGAGATAACCGAAGGCAAAGAATCTAGCATGAACAGGAAAGGAGAGAAAAATCTCAGATGTGTGTTGCTGTTTGGAGAAATAGGTTTTATTTCTGTAAGGATGCATCAGGGCATGCAAAGCACTGTATTGTAGCACCTTGCAAACAAGATACTGTCTTGCATATAATGAAATATTAGCATCTAAGCTCAGATTCACTGTTTGTTTCTATGTAGCTTCAGGCAACAGTTCGAGAGCATTAAATGTGCGATAGTGAGAAAATATGCTTGAGAAAAATCAGTGCAATTTCCCCCTCCCCCAGTATTCCTCCAATGACTAAATACTGCACAGAAAACACAAATACACATTTGAAGACATGACCCTATTTTTTAACCCTGGAAAGGAAGTGTTACTGCATCTGCTGAGGCAGCCAACAGTGGGACCTGGCCCGTGACGCTGGTGCTCTGATATTTTAAGCATGCTGAGAGGCGTAGTTGCCATAGATTCAAATCTGTTTATGAGGTTAATCTATTAATGATAAATCTTACAAAAATAATCCTATCCCCTTTTGAAAGTTTTAGTATCTCAGTGACATTGGCACAAACACAGTAATTATTTTTTGTAGTTTTAGTGTGATGTTGGAATGTTGATTTGAGTAAACTCCTTCATAACAAGCTATTTATGTATCTTTATAACCACTTGCTATTTCTTTCATGTGTTGTGGCAATAATATTGTGTAGTTTACTGACATTTTTTCATAGTCCAAAAGAATTGCTTTGAGAGGCAACTTTCATAAGATTCTTAAGCAAATGAAAAGATAGAATACAAGCAAAGAAATTTATTAAGCTCCTTATTTTAATCCTTCTTAAATCATTTAAATGTGTGTATATTTGCATGTGAAAGCTGCTGTATTATCATTCCAGTAGAATTGTTGATATAAATAATGTCACTCACTAACGTTTATTTTGTTTTTAGCTGCAGAAACCTCTCTTGAGAAACAGCCAATTACTATTTCATTGCTTTAGGATTTTACAAATGGAGATGAATCCATTAATGAATCATTCATTGCTCTGAACTGCCATATAGTCTGTAATTGCCATCTTAGAAAAGTTAAAAAAGTTTACTGTTTTCAAGAATAATACATACGTATATATGCATGTATATATATCAATGTCCAGAGCTTCCTGGTTGGTGTTGAAAACCTTTATTTGTTGGAGAATAATGATGACACTCCTGTTGCATTGTATTTACATTTGTGATTATGTACCATAGTAGAGCTTTCGTGAATTACAGGCTGCAGTGATAGGAGAGCTAGTGGTGTTTTCAGACATGTTAAAAAGGTGGTGGGACAGCCTTGCATAGAATGATTAAGACCTAAGGGTTTGCCACATTGAGTGCAGGGGAGCATTCAAATGTCCTTGAGCAGATACTAAGGAAATGCAGCAAAACTTCAGCTTGGACAGAAGGATGGGAGTTTGCCCATGGACAGAGATTCATGAGTTGTTCTTGAAGGTGCTGCAGCTGAATGAGAGTGTAGAGATAGGAATAAAGACAGGTGAAAGGGTAGTGCAAAGGGCAGCACCTGGCTGGAAGCAGGATGAGAAACAATATTCAAGGAACAAGTATTGGGAGCATGACAGTTTTACAGTATCCTGTTCCCAAATACAGAAGACTTGGTGGATCCCATCTAACTGTCAGGTGCTGTTTTAAATCTCTATATAAGGTGTGCAGACCAGAATGTTAAAACCTGCCTAGTAGTTGCATAACTGCCTTTGTCAGATATGCAGAAGTGCTCTTAATTTATTTTGTAATGTAACTTGGAAAACATTGTCAATGATAAAGAATTGGTTCTAGTTATTCAGCTTCTTTTCTGTAATCCATTTTGATTGCTTGCTTTGTACATGTGATCAGAAATCTAACTCAAAATTAGATGGTAATCTGGACTTAGTGGCTTTTCCAGGAAGATGTCAGTGAGAGGACAAGGATTTGCAGCTAATGAGTAAGTAGAGTCAAGCCTTTAGTCAGCATGCTAGCTTCACAGACACTAATGCCTTGAATGTGTTTCAAGTTTCTATGCTTATGCCCTTCTGTACTTGACAGAGGAGAAATTCAGTCAGGCTTGGAGTTTTGAGGAACTCCTAGATGGAAATTTCATTCCAGAGAACCAGGTTGTCTCTTGAAAATCTGGCATCTCAACAGCAGAGGAACCCCTCACAGGCTTTGCAGTGAGAGGGGCAGCTGTACAAGAGCAGGCTGCTTTACTGAGGACCAGATGTCTCATACATATGTTAAAGAGACAGAGGAAAGTCAAGAGGAGGAAGGGAAAATGAAAATTGTTATCCTAGAGCAGCTCTCCAACACCTTATTGAAAGAATGCTGGGGATTTTTTGTTTGGTTGTTTTTGTTTGTTTGTTGTGAGTTTTTTCCTTGTTTTTGTTGTTGTTGGTTTTAAAAATTATTTTATCAACTGGGGTTATGTTACTCATTAGATATGGAGAAGTCCAAATTTGCTCCAAAAAATGTCTGCACTCAAACCGAAATGTAGTGCATTCCAAGTGAAAAAAACGCATCAAATGAGATGTAAAATGGAAAAAAACCCCAAATCCGCGTTTTAATTATATTAAATGATTGTGTAAGGGAAACAAGATAAGAGGATCATCTTTGTCCAAGAAGAAGTTAGAATTTCTTGATGTCTCTTTAGTGTGTGTTAGTGTCTACTGCCAGCTTGACTTACTGAAAGACAGAAAATCTTAACTGTATTTTGCAGCTTACCAAAAGTGCAATTACTATTTGACCTTACCTGTTATCTACATGGGTGTAGCCAAGATAAGTTGCCCTGCCCCAGTGTGAGAGGTGTCTTCAGGCTCTGTTGTACTGGAGAGTGTGTGGTGCAAGTAACTGCCTGTTGATGGAGTTCCAGTTGCAGGGCTTTGGTCACAGCAGTTCCAAAAAGGTGATAGTCAGTGTCATGTGTTAGAAGAGAAGGCCGCACAATTCTGCAGGAGCCTTCTACCAAAGTTTTACTAACACTGTTACCCTTCTCTTCTCCCTTGCCCTCCCTCCCTCTTCCTTCTGCCTCATTGAATAGAATAGCTTGGCAGCTCTGTAACTGTTTATCGGGTGTGCTAATATTTTATACCATGTTGTCCTGAAAAACAGCTCAAATGTTTGACAGTAAACCATGGGCTGTATTAGCTACAAGATGTTCAGATATCCCTGAAAAGTGAGTTACATTTCTCAGAGACCAAAGTTCCTGGTATGGCAGTGATTTCTGAAAGCCTAGTCAGATGCAAATGTTGTGTGCATACTAACTAGGCAAGTAGTTAGAATTCTTAAAAATACAGCTCTGGTTTTATGGATCTGTGTAACTGGGAGAAACAGTTGTTTTGTTTGGAATAGTTTTCATGGGTATCTTACACTGAAGAAAGGATTTAAGATTCTACAGATGGTAAAGCCACATCTTAAATCAACATGGGCCACTAGAGGATTTGTTTTTTCAATTTGAAGAAATAAATCTTAGAAAAGACATGGAGAATAAAATACTACATTGATTTCCAGACTGCCTGTATATGCTTAAATTCCATCTACTCCACTTCTGTATTTTTGTCTATATGGGTTTTTTTTATGGGGGAAGTTTTCTTTCAACATTTGCACAGTTTTGTGTTTATCTAAGAAGCACAAGTATCTACTGACAAAAAACCCCACTTTATTTAGAATTCTGTCAGGAAATCCTTTTGGTAGAAAGCTGTACAAAGCCAAGAAGCCCTGAAACTGTTCACAAATCATAATTTTTCAGTCTTTTGCTTTGCTATACCTGGTCAGTTCTAACTTAATTTTAGAAAAATTTCAGTGTTTCCTTCATGTCTGATTTTAACTTGAAAATAGAAGTGTTTCTAGTTTTATAATCTAAACTTGTTGGATTGGTTTTTGTCAGAAACTATGCAGGGAATTATTATGATCTGTGATATTTTAAATAGTTGTTTTCCTGCTTGAAGGAATGATGATGGCAGATTCTTGTAATATAATTTTATTTGCCAGTCATATGCGTATTCTGTCACAGTAGGATAAGTTTGAAAGAAAACTTAATGTTGATCAGTAGATCTGCTTTATGTGTATTTCTCTAACATAATTGGTCAGAAAACTCATGGTTATGAGAAACTTTTGATTGCGGCAGGTTTTACTGGTGTATTGAAATGTGTCCACTTCACCTCAAATACATAATTGCAGTGTTGAGAGAGTACTAATATAACGACTTGGCAAAAAAAACCCAAACAGAAACAATCCTTAAACTACTGTAAATCAGTTCTTACAATAGTTACTCATGGAATGTTACTGTGAATTCTTTCTTTAAGGCTCCCTTGTATTCAATGAGGAAAAAAGTTCAACTGATGACACAAGAAAAGGTAGGGTGAGATTTTTTGTGTGGGTTTTGTTAGGTTTTTTTTGGTAACCTTGGAAGTATTTGTTCTTGGCCATTTGTATTCTTCTAAATTGAGTGTTATACAGTGATCTGCAGAGTGCTTTATCTGCCTGAATTTCAATCAATACAATTCATTCTGATGTGCTTTCTACAGTGAGAATAAATATCAGGGCCCACTGTTAAATTGTTTGTGTTGCAGTTTCCTTTTTGTTCAAGTTAGTGTTGCATTTTTGAGAGCAGTCTTTCTGGATGGAACTAAACATGGAATTTGAAACACATTATTAAATATTCATTATTAATTTATAAGTATAATTTTTGTTTTATACTTTGTATTTCCAACCTATATATGCGCATCATTTCTTCAGTGGTTGAATTAGGTGAGTAATTACTTCTCTTTTTATTGAGTAGTTGAGCAATTAGTATAATTAGTAGAATAGTCATTAAAGTAATTACTACTATGTTGACTAAGAACAATCTTGATAGTGAAAATCCATACATGTTAGCAGATTCAAATGCAAGTGCTTTTCTTGTATAGAACTGGTTTGGGTGTTTCTGTGTCCCCAAATTAATTTTGAAACTGTTTCAAACTGTGTTGTGTTATGTATTTGTGTTGAGATCAAGGGTAAGAAATTAAGCATCTGTTTCCTTTTAAGAAGAATCATCAGTGAAAAGTTCAGTAATTGAGCTGCTCTTCACATTTGGTAGCATTTCACCCTCCCTACATTTCTTTAAAATTAAGCATATATGAAATACAAAATTGAGGAAGGCTCAACACTGTTTTCATATAAATTAGATGTCTAGGTATTACATGTATGTGAGGTATGATATGCAAAAGAAAGCCTAGTTCTTTAGTGCAACAGATTGCTCACAAACATTTGGGCACTGTACCTACCACCTGGAATATCTATGTCAGCCTTACTTGTGCATTGTGGGCCACAAAGATGGATTCTGCCATTTGCCATCCCTGATCCCCTGTGGCAGGTCCTGTGCCACTGCCTTATTTACTCTGCAGAGTATTGTTTGGCTCAGGTCAGTGGTATAGAAAAAGCAAACTCTATCAGCTGGACAGCCTTGTAATTGACTGTAATTAGAAGCTCTTACTCTCCAGGTGGGTATTGGATCATTCTTTAGAGTAAGACAGCTTGAGTAGTAAAAGTGCTGAACCTGTGTGACTCTTGCCAGACTTAGTCCAGTGGGTTTCTGTGACAGTTGCTCATAAATTTGTACATGAGAACTACTCATATGCCAAAGCTGCACACTTGATTCGGTAGAGCTCTTCAAGTACAAACTTAAGTGACTCAGTGAGTGGGAGCTTCAGTTCAGAAAGGTGCACTATGTTGTCAGTGAAGTGGGACTCTGGTGTTGCCATGATGGTACTTTTTTCTCCACTTGCTTGAAATGTGATCATAGGAAAAATCAAAGCCCTATTTCTGTCTTTCAAGTGTACTTCAAAACCAGCAACATTTAACTACTGACAATCCCTACCCCCCATATCCATGTTCTGATGGAGGGTATGGTCCCCATTATGATACAGTAGACCTAACTTTGTGAAGCCTTCAACTGGTTGTGCAGTATATATGTGGCCTTTAGGTCTCCTCATGGCTTCTTTGGAGAAAACCTGAGTTTGTATGGCTCAATATTTTAAATATCACCCAACTTGCTTCTCTAGGCATCTTAGGCATTATGTACTTGAAAGATTGCTTGTGGATGGACTTTGAAAATAGCTGTATTGACTATATGTGGCTAACAACACTGATGTGGCTTACGTCATGAGAGCATGGTTGTGGTAACATGAGAAATTCTTAGCACTTGGGAACAATTCGTGGAAAGAGATCTTGTGTTCTGAGTTCTTTTGTGACATTTGACTCCTCACTTTTGCAATGACTGCCTGCTGTTAGCATATTATCAGCTATAATGTCCTCACAGTTTACATTATTTTTATAAACCTTTAACACATTTAAAATCCTACGTAACACTTCAGGAGCATGTTTTTGGATTGTCACATGTAATGTGAAGGACCACAACCTCTCCCATACTGATTTATGTGGCAAATGTAAGCATATTATCTTAGTAGCTGACAGAGGCTGCTGTGAAGGATACAGAAATCCTACCAGATGATGGCTGGAGTTCTTTCCAGACATCAAGGGGTTTTGTCAAGCCTTTGCATTTACAGTCAATCTGACTAATAATATACTGTACCTGAGTATGGCTTGCTGATTAGTTCTGTCTTTAATGAAGATATTTGAAAAGGATCTTAGTGGTACAGACTATTTTGAAAAATAAGGTTTCTCAACATAGGCTTTTGATTGGTTTAAACTGTACTGGGCCTTTCACAAATATTTCAGGTTTCTGGAAATAGTCCTTGGCTCCATTTCCTTGCAGTATTTTCCCTGAGTACTGCACTGCTCTATTTCACTTTTACAGTTAATTGAAGTGGTTGGAGGCCAGCCAGTTTGACAAGAGAGCTACAGCCAGGCCATTTTATAATCCTGAGTTACTTAGCATTGAAGATTTTCTGCAGAGATTATAGTATTGAATTGGAATTACTCTCCATATATCCAGAGTATATTAAATGTTTGTGTTTAAAGGAGCAACTGGTAGGCCAGGAAGTATTTTACCTACATTGAATTAAGATTGTTCTTATTGCCCACATTGGCAATCAGGGAAAGGACCATGCAGCCTAGGGGGACTGAGAGTGAAGCCAAGTGTTGCTTTCAAGAATTCTAGCCCTGCAGCTGGCCTGTCCTTCCAGTTGGGGAATGGGGGCTGTTCTTCATGGATTTAGGCTGCAGGGAGAAAGGGGGCCCAGGTAACAAAATATCATAGTTGTCATTGGCTGTATAAATTTACTGCACTATGGAGTGTTTGAATAAAGGGCTCACAATTACACCTTAGCATTAAATTAGTAATCAAATTTAGTCCTTAATTGTAGCCCTTTTTAGAAGATGAAGCTACTAATTACAGCTATTTTTTTTACTTGAATTAAATTTTAGAGAATACTGAAAAAGCAATCAAAGTAAGATAGAAAAGAGCCAAAGGTTAAAAACATTTCTGGATACAGTGTGTTTTAAGTCTCCTGTGGAAATAATTTCATATAATTCTTTTGAGTTTCAGCATCCTCTAGGAGTTGAGCTCATCGTTGTTCTATGGCATATTTTCTCTGCCTCATTTATAAAAATCTCATAACTTTCTATTGTAACTTTAGTTAGATCAACATCCAAAAATAGTAATAACTTAAAATGGCCTCAGAGATAAATCACAGTATATAATTAAAATAGGGTTATTAATAGAAATAATGGTATAATCAGAGCACTTACTGTTTTTCATAAGTTTGTGATGAACAGTGACATAAAACTGCAACAACAAAAAACCCCAGATGTTCTGAAAATACAGATTTCTGTATAAATTTAATTTTCCAAGGCCTACGACTGTTACTATTATAAAAAGGCCTTACTCAAAATACCGATTTTCTTCATAAATAATTGCAATCATTTTCTCTGAAACCTTGTGTTCTCCCAACAGGGAACTACAAAATGGCACAGTAATGTGAACCAGGTTTACCTCCTTACTGGTGGCAGTAAATGGTGTTCTAGAAAACCTAATAAAGTTGATGATAATTAGAATGAAGAAAATAAAAATATCAGTAAAATTTTATTTTTGTTTAAAGTAGGCCTTTCAAGAACCAGAGAAATGGGCTAGAGAAGGAGAGTTTTTGAACATGCAGCAGAGCATTTTCAACAAACTGTTGTCATCTGGTGAAGAAAGATAGATGTCAGTGTTTCCCAGCCCACCAGGCTGTTCTCGCTGGCTTAAAGGCACTTCAGATAATTGCAAATGGGCATTTGTGGAATAAAGCCAATACTAGCCCTCTGGAAACCAAACAACAAAATAGGATTTCTTGAGTTTGCTGGATCCTTGGGTCATATCTTATGCTCTCTGGGGTCTTAAGTAATTTTTCTGATTCAGTCAGCCCAAAGTTATCTCCATTTACTTGCATCCAGGGTATCTGAATTATTTTATTCAACATAAAGTGCCTCAAAATATGATAGTTAACTTGCCTTTGGAAAACCAATATTCTGTTCAAGAAAAAAATCTGCATCTGATAAGCATGAGGCTACTGCCTAGAACCTGAGGAAACCCCCTGTCTTCTGAGTAGGTCTGGGGCCTGTTTTTAAGAGAGTGAATGTCTCAGCTCATTTCCTTAATACTCGGATGTCTGAGCCACTTTCCTGTTCTTGCTATGCAAGTGGTAAGATTGATAGCTTCTTGTTATTATACCACAGCTATTTGAACCCACTTATAAACTTTTCAACCAGAGAAATAAGAATGAGGAACAAAATCAGTTTTTTAGGGTACAGACAATGAAGGGGAGAGAAGCAGAAAGATCAGTAGCTTGATCAAAGCAGGAGTGAGATTTGCACTGTTTGGATCCTGGTTTGTTGCTTATGCATGGCATGTGCAGCACTGGAGGGAAGGTAAACTCCAAGTAATAAAAAGGTACATGCTTTAGAATGTGACCTTTTTATATCTATATTTTACATGTATATTTCCTGGCTCACACATGAACTCTTGTGCTTAATGGAGTCTGACAGCTGTATCAGACTCATGACTTATAGGATGTCATAGCTACTGAGGTTGGCTAAGTGTGATGACTTTGCTTTTGAGGTCAAGCTCAAGATAATGTTTGAAGTCCTCCATTAAGATTGAGCTCAATTTTATTGTATGGTTTGTTGAAGATGAGAAAATTTTTTACTTATTTTTGCAGGGCTTTACAGAAGCATGGAAGGGAATAGGTGTATTAACTGTATTGTGTTCAGCAGTTCACAGAAATTGCAGCCCATGATTGATGGCTTTTGGTTTTCAAAGCACCTATCTTAGCCAAGGAGGTTCTGAAACTTTTAAAGCAATATCACGTAAGTTAAAGGAGCAAAATCACTCTTGTGATGATATTTTTGAATTCTACAGATCAACCTTTTTTCCCCCTCATCCTTTCATGTGTCAATATTTGCTTTTGCAGTCTCTAGTTTGAGTCTGATGGGGTTTTTGTTTATTTTTTATAGTACTGGAAAAAAGTTATTTAGAAATATTAATCTTCTGAAAAGGTTTTTAGTGATCCTCTTACTAGAGATCACTCAAGCAGTGATTCAGTCTTCAAATTTAATGAAGCATAAGGCAACCAACCTCCTGATGTAAATAATGAACTCCATATCCTACTTCTGTCAAGCTATTCAGAAAAGGATTCATTTGTGCTTCGCTGGGTAGGCAATGAGAGTCTTCTCTACTGAAACATTTTTTGTAGGTTAAACAACTATCAAAAACATCAGATTTTTCTTGGTGGCTTTATGATTATTTTTTTAACACTTATGTTAGTTAACCAATAAATAGCCTCTAGCATATGTCTATTTAGACTTCTTAATAGAAATCCTAAATGTAATTATTTGACAGAAGTATAGATAGCTTTTCCATGTTAAAATCATAGTTAACTCCAAAGGAAGACAACAATTCCTGGAATAATAGCACTGTTCTTTTGGGGCATGCTGAAACTCATTAACAGTAGGTAGGGGAAGGACCCTGTACTGTGTATAAAACATTAACTTATGCCTGACACCTGTGTAATTGTGTGCTTCAAAGAGAAGAGTAGGAGAATGTGCAGAGAAACAAAGACAAAATAACTTAATGAGTATGTAAGCTTGTGAGCTTTTATGTAGCTTTACCACACTACCACATGGTGTATGTGGAAGGCCTGTGATGCTTCCACAGTACTCAGGAGTAACAGCAAAGTTGCCTTCTGAGAAGAACAGATCTTACAGTGGCAAAATTGCATGACTCTGTCTATGTTGTACTACAGAAAAGCAGGAAACTTCCCTTGTGAGGATTCACCTGAGACTGCACAAATGTCTCCCTCTATTCACCGTGGTGATATACTCTATACTTTTAAGCAGTGTAATCAACATTCAGTTATCCATGACTAATTTATCTGGACTGTGCATTTCCTGTGCTGCCAGTGCTGAGCTAGATGTGATGGGTCCTGGCTTCTTGGGTTCACCTCAAAGAGAAACGGTGGCCCTGTTCTCTCTTGTCTCAGGTGTGAAATCAAGTACCTGACCTTGGCACAAATTGCAGCCTCCTCCGCTAAATCTGCCGGAACGAAACAGACTTTCAGCAGAGCTAGCCAGTGCCATTACTTTACTCCAGGAACCAGAAACATAAAGAACTATACAGTGGTAGTTTAACATGTTAACCGTATTAGCTGATGTCCAGGTCTGTTTGTTAGCTCCAGCATGGCATTAGTTCCATGGAAAATGAGGCATTTGTGCAGAGCTGTGCATGCCCTAACACTAGGTTACCTTGTCCTCTGGCTTTTGGAGGTTTTGTGTTACGTGACTGTGGGAAGATGAGCAATTTTTTATGTGAGTCTGAACTGAAACAGCCCAAAATAGTACAAGGTTTCCAAGTATTTTTGCATGAATCATCTAAGTTCTTACTGCCAAGGCCACTCACTGCCTAGGCATACAGGTGCACTGTGCTCTGTTTCCATACCACCAAATGGAGCACTGACAGTGTATGGGAGTCTGGCATCTGGTAACAAGCAGTGCCTCTTTCCACAAAGAGTCAGGAACAACTAGGAGTGAGTAGGGCATGAAACAGAGTAAAAGGCTACTTCAGAGTCCTCTCTGGAAGAGACATATGATCGGACAACACGCTGTACTTCATCCAGCAAGGTTTTGGTATGCAGAGCTCCACACCTCCATTGTGGTCTTGAAAACTCTCATGTTTGTGCTGGATGTGTTTCCACAGGAAACCCACTTGTCTCCAAATACATCATGACATCTATCCCAACATACTGCCAGTTGTCATATGTGTAATTAATTCTGTACTTTACTTTCATCTGTTGCGATTAATCTTCATATGTAGATAGTTCTGCCCTTATTAATGATATGCAAACAATGTGTTCAAAATTAGCTTAGGGCTAGCTGTAAATTTAATTTCAAGACTTTTTCCAGAGACGTCTGTTTCATTAGAGGTTGCCCTCTTCAGCCAAATTAACTTTTGTGGGAGTATGAGGATAACCTACAGGATGAGTGGGTATTTATAGATCCATCAGGCTGATGTTAGTTGCTAAGTTTTGTGGGGGGGTTTTTTGTTTGTGTGATGTTTTTGTTTTATGTGTTGGAGTTGGGTTTTTTTGCACATTTGTAGCTGGTGTGTTGAAGCAGAGCAAGAATTGATGCTGAGGATGAGATGTGTCCATCTGGAGAGGTGCAAAGAAGTGCAGCAGTGGGCAAGGAAAGAAAGGCTAGCACAAGATTGGCCATGCCCTGCAGCTGTCATTACTGCCTCTCTGCTACCAGCATACTAGAATTAACTGTCACAAGTAAAAAGTAATGTCTGCTCTCTCAGGTCCTCAGCTGAAAATACTTAATTTCCTTTTTAAGATTAAGTCCAGGTGCATCAACCAGTTGAAATTCAACCTTTTCTATAGTTCAAAGTAAGGCTTTCATACTGTATCTGTATCTAATTTAGTTGTTGATTGATTTCAGGCTACGGAATAAGAATTTAAGAATATTTTTCATATCATTGATTTTATGGATTTATCTAGATCTATGCCTGTAAGCAAAACAAGCAAGAAGGTCTAAATACCACACAACAAAGGATATTAAAATCTGCCTGTGGGATCTAGGAGCACAAATCTCACTGAGGGATTGGTCCCAAATTACATGATGTTTTTAAAAAGTTGACAGAATATTACTGTGACATACAGTGACATGACATGTAAGTACGGAGTCTCCTGAAAACTTCCTCATTCTGACCCTTCTGCTGTCACCAGGCAGGTTCACAAATTCCTTGTTCCAGGTTGGAAAATTCACAGTAATTATGGCTGTCTTTTACTCCATACTTTTTTTAGCAAAATATGTAAATCACACAACCATCAAACAGAGTAAGTTATTAATAAAAGTTAAAAGAAAAAAGTCTTCAGACGTATTTAAATTATTTCTTCCATTGCTTTGCTCCTTACGTTGTTCTTTCTCTCCCTACTTTCCTGGCAGACTTTTAGTTGATCTGGAGAAAAAGCCCAACTTCTTAAAATTCAGAGTAGTATGACAAAGTATTTCTTTAACCACTCTTTAATCACAGCCTTTTAATGAAGGTGAACTATTCATTTGGCACTCTGTAGTTTGTAGAGCAGCCTTTCTTATTCGGAAGGGAAGAACTTCAGTTTGCTGATGTGTTTTCAGTTAGTTGGAAACCTTTTTGCTTTTGACAGAACAGCCAGAAGGAGAGGAAGGTTTGGCTGGTGTTTGTATGGTCAGACTGCAGTGCGGCTGTGCCAGGCTTGCTGTGTCAGCCAGAGTAAATGTTGTTTTGTAAATCACTTTCCTGTTGGTGTGTTCAGGTCTGTCTCTGACAAAGCTGAACAGGCTGTCTCATAGCCTTGTTTTTCACAGAATCATTTGGGCTGGAAGGGACCTCTGGAGATCTAGTCCAACCACCCTGCTCAAGAGGGGTCTGTTGGAGCATGTTACTCAGGGCCATGTCTGTTCAAGTTTTACTACCTCCAAGGTTAGAGACTCTATAGCTGTTTCTAGGCAGCGTGTTTTAGCATTCAATCCACCTTGCAAAATTTTAAAAAAAAGTTTTTTCCTGTGTTTTAAATTAAAATATCAATGGAAATTGCCTCTTGTCATGTCCCCTGAGAGGAATCTGCCTCCATCTTCTTTTTCCCACCACAGATGTTAAGATACCCCTGAAGCCTTCTGTTCTCAGAATTGAACAATTTCAGCTCTCTTAGTTTTTCTTAATATGATAAATGCTCAAATCCTTGATCATCTCTGTGGTGTTATGCTGGATGCTCTCCACTATGCCCATGTTTCTACAAAGCTGTTTTCCAGCCATTGTGATCCTAGTCTGTACTGATGCTTAGGATTATTATTCTTCCTCAAGCACAGGGAACTTTGTTAAAATTCATAATATTCTTGTTGGCCTGTTTCTCCATCCAGTCATGGTCCCTCTGAATGGCAACACAACCATCTGGTACATCAGCCATTCCTCCCCCTTCTGTACAATCTGCAGGCTTGCTGAGAGTGCACTATGTCCTATCATCCAAAGCATTAATGAAGGTGTTGAATTGTATTGGTCTCAGTATCAATCCCTGGGGTACTCTGCTAGTGACCTGTCTGCAGCTGGACTTGCTGCCACTGATGACAAACGGTTGAGCCTGACACTTCAGCCAGTTCACCAAAATCTCCACTTACCTGGTCTGTACTTATCAGTTTGTCAGTGAGGATGTTGTGGGAGACAGTGCTGAAAGCCTTACCAGCATCAAAATAAACAGTATCTACTGGATTTCCCTCTCTTCCAGTCAGAGAGGCAATCACGTTGGTCAAGCACCTTTTCCCCCTTTGTAAATCCATGCTAGCTGCTGCCTGTTGCCTTCTTGTCCTTCCTGTGTTTGGAAATGGCACCACCTTCCCTGTGAGCGAGGTGAAGCTGTGCAGCCTGTAGTTCCCAGATCTTCCTCCTTGCCCTCCTTCATGAAAGGAGTGACATTTGTTTTCTTCCAACCCTGTCCCAGTGACCATGACCTTTCTTAAAGGTAATGGAGAGTGGCCTTACAATGATATCACAGAATGTCCCTGGAAGACACCTCCAAGATCATCCAGTCCAGCCCTAGAAGCTCCCTCAGCACCATTGACTAAGGGAAATAGGGGAAATGGTACTGAACTGAATAGACTGGGTTTTCTGACAGCAAGATAGGAAATAAATGGTTTATGATTTAATTTAATTTTTTAAGCACAATAATTAGAATTGTATGCATTGAGTTCTTCAGGGAACTATCTGCAATCCAACTAGCTGGGTAAGAATTTTCCTGTCTTTAAACTGTATGTAGGAAAAAGTGATATTACTTCTGTTTTGCAAAGAGAAGGATGAACATATGCAAACTCATTGAGACAGATTATTCTCAAGGTTAATTGAGATCTATCAGTCTGCATAAGCTTCCTCTCTTACAATTTTCTGCCTGATTACCAACATAAAATGGTCAAATACATGCACCTTTTTTTCAGTTCAGTTTCTGTTAGGTTAGAGATTCCAAGAAAGGTGGATTTAGAAGATTTAGTTCAAGGCTGAGATAATTATAAAACTGTAGAAACAAGTTAGTTACTGTCTCATGGAGAACTAACTGGGGAGAGACATTCAGCATGGCTCCCTCCAGTTCTAGTGCTTTGAGTGTCCTTGGTGTGTTGGCACTTCTCATGTGGCTTTCCCTGTTTGCACAAACTCATATTTTCTTTAGGGAGGAATCCAGAATTTTGGGGCAGTGAGGCTAAGTAACTTTGTGATCTGAACTGTGGATTTCTCCTGTCTGTAGCATTGTAGTTGTGTCTTAGGAAAATAAAAGATTTCTGAGAGATATCTGAGAAAAAAATAGAGGAGTTCTGAGACTCACTGGGCAACTGCTAGTTCTTAACATATTAGCTAGAGAAGATGACTCTGCACATGGGAGCTCCTTTTCTGTATTTACTTGGTGCTGTTTGTGAAGTATCTAATTTCAGGGTTAAGGGTTTGAACTTGATGAGTCAAGCATCTCTTTTGCAATAAAAATGTGTACTTCCAACCAACATTAGTGGGAATTTCATGTTCACAGCAGCTTCAAACTCAACTTTTCATGTCCATGTATTTGATGTGAACAGGAACACAGGTGATCATTAAAGAAAAATAATTAAGGGCCTTCTCAAAAAAGTGCACAGGACAAAATGGGGATGTTTGAGAGTATTTGTCATTAATTTGAAGAACAGTTTCAGCTGGCAGACTCTTAGCTGCGTTGTTTGCTTTTGTACACTTGGCCATAAAGGTTTCTGTGTTTGTGCTCTGATGGTGTTAACAGAATGAAAGATTCAGGATAATGAGCAGCAGATAATGACAAGTATAATTTTAGTACCAAATTATGTTTTATTTTAACTTGCAAAATGGTCAGAGTTGTTGTGTGTTTCTGCCACTTTGTAATACAAATATTTATAAATAGTATTATTAGGATCTTTGTATATGACTACAAACTAAACTTGGCATTTTAGATGTGGAAATGTGAGTAAATTATGGATTGTTGTTTGTTCAACCAGTCCTAACAGTGAAGTGGAATGATGGAGAAACACATGGTAGCCTGGCAAAGGACACACACCACTAGCAAATGAATGCTGAACTGAGAAATTAGGCAGGAAATCAAAATGAGGGTTCACTCTAAGGCAACACATGGCACATGATACAGAGCAAATCTAGCAATGACTGTAAAAACTGGCAGAGGATTGTCAGCACCTGGTACTGTAATCTCTGGCCAGCATCCTGCCCTCAGAACCCTAGAATGGCAAGAACACTTTTCTTGACTCTTTTGAAACATTTTGAGAGCACTAGCTTGCTCAGAAGTTTTTTGTTTGCCTTTTCTATTATTATAATATTTTTTTTTTAAGAAAAAGCTTGCTGCTAGCTGGAAGGAAAACATGGGTTTGGTTGGTTTTGATTCAGTGTATTGAAAAGGTATTCCCTTCTGTTTGAGCAAGTGTCTGTTATGGGAAATAACAGGCAGTGAATTAAATATCTGAAAAAGAAATATTTTTATTTGAAATACAAGTTTGTGGCTTCAGCAATAATCACTACCTGATTATTTGTAACTTAAGTCTTGCATTTGTTAGTGTTGGAAGGAAATGGAACTAATGGATTTATATAACAAATTTCCAACTCTTTTCCTGCCTAACCCTGAACATGACTTTCAGTATAGACCCTATAAAGACCAGTACTGGTACTTGTATTGTGGGTCTTCTCTGCACACTCTCATCCAGATGATCCTTGCCTCAATCTCATGGTAGAAATTCAGTGGCACAGAAGAACTTGTTCCAGTCTGCCACAGAGTTTATTTTTCACAGAGTGGTATTATATAATGCCAAAGCTTTAAATAGCTCCTGCTTGTACTGTGTCATTAATACTCATCTGTCAAAAGCAGCAACATTCTGCCAGAAAACATATTGAGACTGTGTAATAATTCTTGCGAGTATAAAGAGAAATTTGAATTTTTCTTAAAGGATTTTCTTCTATTTTGCAAACATTCTGTATCCAAAAATCCACATAGTAACTTAAGTCAGGTTTTTTCTAGTCTTGAAAATGACTCGGATTACTTTTTTACACCAGGCAACAGAATTTCAGTGTCTGTAGCAAGTGTTGGGAGTATGATCACCAGAGTGTGCTGGAGGGATGAGACCAAAGTGGTGTGGTGTTCCAGTGAGACCTGGGTGCATGTTCTTGTGTGACACAGGCTGGCTCTTCTCTCAGGATGCTCCCATTTCAGCTGTGGCCCAGGCAGTTCCTGAACAGGGTGGAGAACAGAAACTGGAAGATGAGAGGTGTGTCAATAGCAGAATCTTGGCCTCTAGTTGCAGTGACCCTGGATGTTTCTAGTGATACACATATCCTGAGAGAGGGTGTCCAAAGTTGCCATTTTATTGAAAAATGTAATTTCTTGCATAATATCGTCAAGTGTCACAGAAAAATGAAACTTGTGGAAATCCATAGGGCTCCTTTATCCTTCATATCATCTGCTTTCATGTCCTTTGCAGTACTTCACTGCTAGGAAATGAACCCCTTTACTTGAGCAGAACTCAGTCACAGGTTCGTGTTAACTGTAGTGAGTTCAGTATGGGTTGTGAGAGTAGTTTTTTTTCTTTTAGTTTAGATGTAATTTGCACAATACAACAAAATTCGGAAACTATTTTCATGAAAATAATCTGGCAAGGATTTGCATAGTATCTGCTACCATGTCATTTGAGCATGGGATGCAAAATCATGGGGAGCAGGGACAAATTCTTATTTGGTAGCCCTGCTCAGCTGTGCTTTCTGACCCAGTGCCTAATAACTCTGTTCTTGGCCTGTTCTGCTGCAGTAGGAAGTGGTACCTAATCCATGGTGGTGATGACGTGTGCTTCAGTGAACTGTTTACATTCAGGAGGAAGATTGATTCTTCTCACCTGCATGTTAAACAGAAAGTACTAGAGAGGATTACAAACCACTGAAACTGTCTAAGAGATAAGTAGAAACAAATACAGTTCAGAACATCATTCAGTGACTGCTGCCAGCTAATACTCTTTGAGCCTCTCTGTTGCTGAGTGGAGCCTTTTCACGGAACATGAGTCAATAAATGTAGGAAGTCAGAGACTGCATCTCAAATGTGTTGAAAGCATGTGCTTCGATAATAGGGTATTTCTGCTCAGAGAGGTTATGGAGTCTCCTTCTCTGGAGACATCCAGACCTGCCTGGATGCTTTCCTGTGTAACCTACTCCAGGGAATTCTGCTCTGGCAGGGGGCTTGGACATGGACCCCTAACATTCTGTGATTCTGTGAAGTGGTAGGTTTAAGTTGAAAGCTGAAAATTGGACATCTTAGTGTATTCAGTTACTTTAACACCTTGGAGACTCTTTTCCACAAGTGGTAAAGAAAACTTAGTAGAGTGAAATGTTCTTGGCTTTTCCTTTTTTTTTAATTGGTGCTGGACTTTCATATTATATTGTAGGCCAAATTATTCTAATACCAAGATTATTCACTTGACTGTTCTTGACCTTATCGCTGACATGGGCTTTTTTTTTGCTGTCTAGCCAAAGTAACCTGAAGCATATTCAGGGAAAAATGACCTTTAAATGCCTGCTCTCCTTGGGTAAGGAATTATAAGGGTTCACTAGCTTCCAGCACATGGTGGGCTTTTCTTAGGTGTCAGTACAAATTCATTTCAGGAAAAGAAGAGAAATGCCTACAAGGTATTTGTGCAGAATCCTGAATTCGGTAGCTGGATGGAAAATGACTTGAATGACATCTCTTTAGTGGGTAATGGTTACCTGCTAACACATGAAAGGGGGGTTTCAGAACTGCAGCTAGCTAAGCCTGGTTTAGAAGTTGCAGTAAAAATGTCCTTACCTTTAGCCTTGTCTTATCTTTGAACGCAAAAATAGATAATAGATTTTACGAAAAGCTTGACTTAGATTTGAATAAAAAGGAAGACAATGCCCAGTTAATCTAAAACCAGTCAAGGCCTGATGAAAGCCCATGTAGGTTAACAAGGGTCTTTGATATTAGTGGAATTAAGGTAGTTTCTTATATCAGTACATGTAGCCTACAGGCATCAAAACAAGCTGTGGTCTCAATTTGTTTGCAAACTCCTCATTTATAGATAGAGGATGAAAATTTAATTGAAAATAGAATTGATCAAAATCTTCATGTTTTCAGTCTTTACCGTCCTTACTAACCAACCAACCCAAAAGTTGTACTACCTGGGTAGCTTTGAGGTAGATAAAGAAATTAATTAAAATTAAACTAGAGATCAAAAGCTTACAAACCACTCCATCTGTAAACACTGATAAGATATATTTTGTTCCTGCTCTTCAAACAATATGTGTAACTCCTTCAGGGATTTTTGTGTTTGCCAACCAGAATAAACAATCAGATTTTTCCTTCCCTTAGAAATCCGCTCAGTGCCTGGAGAGGCAATGCAGTGGAGCTCCCCCACTTGCAGTGAACAGACAAATGAAAGGCAATTCAATGACACAGGGTAATGTCTGAACTGAGGGTGATGGGAGTTTTCTAAGTTTGTCTGTTGTGGTACATATACCTCTGCACAAGAACACTGGCCAGAAGTAGCACTGCTCCGTCATGTCACTACAGCAATTTTTGTGGCAAGTGTGCTTTGGCTTGCTTGACCTCCTCATGCTCAGTGTCAGTATCTGATTTATCATTGACTATACAATGTACTGCTTCTGCTTCAGAAAAACCGTGCTACCAGAATTTTTAAAAGTGATTCTTTCTTTGAAGAAAATAATGTAGGAGGGGAATCAAGGTCAGTGTCTGCATCCCAGGTGGCTTTGGGGGATCACAGAAAAAGAGTCCTTCTGTTTAAAACCAGTTCAAAGAATCATTCTACCTATCTAGAGGAAACAAAACGCAAGACTCCATCTCCAGACAGCATCTTAGCTTCTTATAGCAAAGTGTGAGGCCATGTCTAACAATTGAGACTGTTTCTGAGTAGATAATAGATTAGTAGATAATAATAAAGGATGATTCAGTGATAAGAGTCTGAAGAGATTTTCATACTTGCCAAGGGGCTAGGGGAAGGCTGGCACAGAATTATAAGCTGTACTGCAAAAGAATTAGTGTCAACTTTAAAATGTGCATCTTTGTTTTGATTGGCTTTGACTTCGTCTAGGTATAAATTAACTGCCATGCTATGGTGAAGACCAGAATCTCTCTCCTGCGTTTATTTGTGAGAGAAAAAGTAGGGGGCTTTTTGTAGCCTGTTCAAAATACCCCTGTGTTAGAAAGTGGGGCAATACAGATGGATAGAGAAAGAAATGGCTTTGAGGGAGGGAACTAGAGGGGAAGACACTGGTGACCTTGAGGAAGGTCTTGTTTTGGATCTCCCAGGCAATTTTGACAGGCAATTAGTTTAGAGCAGTCAGGCTGACACTGATGACAGTAACTGATACACTGGTGACCTGCAAAGCACATGAATGAAGATGGTAGAAAGGTTAGTAGAAAAGGCTTAAAAGTTCAGTTTTTTATAACTTAAATAATTTCTCATGTACTTGAAGCAAAAGAGCATGAGTTACATTTGAATGCCCCTTCCATCTTAACACTTTTCCTCCGTCTCTTCAGTTATGTCCCTGTTGGCACTCAAGGAGATGCGTTGCTGCAGTTTACGTTGCTTTTGCATAAGGGTGATGTTTCTTGGAAAAATGTATCTAAAAATATGGAAAAAAGTTGTATCCTGTGATTTTGATAAGACAACCTTGAAGCCAAGGTCACTAGCTGAGTGACCCATGTTGCTTCTGCAGAGACAATTGCAACTTAAGGAGGAAAAATCTATCAGAAGAGTAGTTTTTGCAGTCTGCTTCAATTATAGCTCTTTAGTCTCTGGACTGTACTCTATCAAGGTGTGAGAAGCAACTGTATAGAAGCCTGAGTGTTTCCAGTGCTGTCACAAAGTAGAGATGAAGTGATTTCCTCTCAGAGTGTCTCTGTAATAAAATGTTCGTAGCTGTGCTTCATCTAACAGACTGTTTGTCTTCACAGAATTTTAGATTTGCAGAGAATGTGTTATAAAAATATTATTAAGCTAGACCATCCCCAGAGTATCAACTGCTTGTCAAAGCCACAGGACCCTTTGTTCAGGCTTTGCCCACAATCAAGCCCTATATAAGACAATTACTAGTCCTTGCTGAAAGCAACGCCATCCTGCCTGGCAGTACTACTGAACAGGTACTTGTGTGTAATCACCACTTATTGCTTGAGTTGTGAATCAAAACTGGGCCTCTCTCAAAAGTTGAAGAAAATACAGCAGTGCTAAAAGGCCTCACTGAAACTTTTAGAACGTGTGATTGAGGCAATTCTTGCCTTCTCTCTATTAGCCAAAACAACAGTAAAATGAAATAGGTTTTAGGGTTGAATGAGCATTAGAAAAAGGGCTACACCTTGATATGATTCAGTGTGGGATGAAAAGGAACCCACAAGCTGTCTGCCTACCAGTGAAGACCCAGACTTCTAATGAATTATTTTCTCTTAGCATTTTGCTTATTATTAAATGTAGCATATTCAGCATTGTGCAGAAAGTAATAATTTGATTGACATTAACTTCACATTTTACCAGCTATACAGATGTGTATCTCTGTATGACCTCTGGCAAATTTCATTTGCTTTAGCAAGACTTACTTTTCAAAAACTAATTTTAAAGTAATTTGAAAGTGGGCATGATTCATTTGTTTTGAATAGGACTTTGGAAAGTAGTTTTCTTCCCTTAGTTTAGCAGGTGAAAGAGTTAAGACTTTGCCTGCAGTAGATCTATGCGTGGTGCTGCAGGCAAAAATTAGCTTAGCAGTTCTTGCTAACAACTCCATCCTTTTTCTTCTGAATTCCACTTTCATCTAGCAGAACTGTAAATTATGTCCCAATAGAGGTAGGTAAACTGAAGGTCAAAGAGAACTGTAATGTGCTGAATCACATGGCTTCGCTTTCATGAAGGCAGGAAGAACTCTGTAAGAGCAGGTCATAAACAAGCTGGAAGTTGTAGGGGCCAAAACCTTGTAGAAAAATTACATAACACTTTCCCTGCACTGTTTTTATAGTGAGATGCAAGGGGGTTTCTTTTTTAGAAAAGTAAGAAGCAGCAGAAATGCCTTGCTGTATTCAAATAACTACTTAGGAAAATTAGGAGTAGAATCACCCAGAACTGCTTGTCAAAGCCACAGGACCCTTTGTTCAGGCTTTGCCCACAATCAAGCCCTATATAAGACAATTACTAGTCCTTGCTGAAAGCAACGCCATCCTGCCTGGCAGTACTACTGAACAGGTACTTGTGTGTAATCACCACTTATTGCTTGAGTTGTGAATCAAAACTGGGCCTCTCTCAAAAGTTGAAGAAAATACAGCAGTGCTAAAAGGCCTCACTGAAACTTTTAGAACGTGTGATTGAGGCAATTCTTGCCTTCTCTCTATTAGCCAAAACAACAGTAAAATGAAATAGGTTTTAGGGTTGAATGAGCATTAGAAAAAGGGCTACACCTTGATATGATTCAGTGTGGGATGAAAAGGAACCCACAAGCTGTCTGCCTACCAGTGAAGACCCAGACTTCTAATGAATTATTTTCTCTTAGCATTTTGCTTATTATTAAATGTAGCATATTCAGCATTGTGCAGAAAGTAATAATTTGATTGACATTAACTTCACATTTTACCAGCTATACAGATGTGTATCTCTGTATGACCTCTGGCAAATTTCATTTGCTTTAGCAAGACTTACTTTTCAAAAACTAATTTTAAAGTAATTTGAAAGTGGGCATGATTCATTTGTTTTGAATAGGACTTTGGAAAGTAGTTTTCTTCCCTTAGTTTAGCAGGTGAAAGAGTTAAGACTTTGCCTGCAGTAGATCTATGCGTGGTGCTGCAGGCAAAAATTAGCTTAGCAGTTCTTGCTAACAACTCCATCCTTTTTCTTCTGAATTCCACTTTCATCTAGCAGAACTGTAAATTATGTCCCAATAGAGGTAGGTAAACTGAAGGTCAAAGAGAACTGTAATGTGCTGAATCACATGGCTTCGCTTTCATGAAGGCAGGAAGAACTCTGTAAGAGCAGGTCATAAACAAGCTGGAAGTTGTAGGGGCCAAAACCTTGTAGAAAAATTACATAACACTTTCCCTGCACTGTTTTTATAGTGAGATGCAAGGGGGTTTCTTTTTTAGAAAAGTAAGAAGCAGCAGAAATGCCTTGCTGTATTCAAATAACTACTTAGGAAAATTAGGAGTAGAATCACCCAGTGATATTATCCATGGTGGATAATGCTTGTGGAAAAGCCCTGAGTGTTTTCTTTGCCTTTGTAGAGACTGCTCTGAGATCAGGTGGAAGAGCATTATAATTTCTGTTGTGTTGCACAAAGATGTTTTTTTCTTTGAGCCTATAGTGAGATGTAATGCAGGAAAAAATTAGTAAGGCTTGGATTTACTGGCATTCGGTAAATGGCACCTTGAATGGTGTTATGTTGCTGCTGCTGCAGTCCACAGGCATCCGGAGAAGGCTGGTGACTGCAGTGCAATATGTCCTGGTGTGGGCAAGCAGTAAATAGATTTCACTTTTTAACTCCTCACAAGTATACCTGCCAAGAGTTGGAGTACTGGTACTTTAGATAGATAGTTGTATTTCAAAGGAAATGTGGAATGATTAAAGACTTTAGGATCAGATTTTTGTCTTCAGCTTTGCCATTTGTTCTGTCAGTGACGAGGAACAAGATGCTCAGTATCTCTTTCATTTGTCACAGACTATCTCTAGTTTTGTATTCAGAGCAGCTTTCCAAGTTTATGCTTCCCAAGTCTGTTCTCTCCCTTATGACATTAAACAAAACTTAGCTTTCTGCTTTAAAAAATTCCTTTCCTGTTTCTAGGACTGACGTTTTGTCATTTCTTACCCAGTGCAGATGTGATCCCTACAGCTTAACTGCTAATCCTGACATCTTCTGTCCTCCCACTTGTCAGGTTTTTGAAATATCATTTGTATTCTTCCAATGTGGCTGAATGCCAGCGTGACCAGGTAGAGTTCCAAAAAGCATCATCTCTGATGTTCTTTGTATCATTCGTGATATGCTCCTCTACCATAATGCCTACACAAAGCTTGAGGGAAGTTATTGGACTGGTGTAATGAGTTCAGTGGTTTTCATTGTGATCCATAATTTACTCCCTCTGTCTCTCTTTATCATCTTTTCCATAATGCAGCAAAGATGAGTACTTCTCTTTTCTGTTTTTATAGCACTAGCAGAGTCTAGGTAACCTCTTTGTGTAGATGCTGAATGACTTGGGCAGCTGGTGGCAGTGATAAACCTGTGGTGTTCTTTGCAGGTGTTCTGTGCTCTTTCAGTTTGACAAAAAGACTTTAATTCTGTTCCCAATACAGATATTTGTGTGTTTCTCTGTTGTCAGAGGCTCACCATTTATGTGCTGGTTCTACTCTATTTTTACAGCATCAAGGAGAGAGGTGCAGGGCTGGGACACTACCATGCTGTGAAAATAAAACAAAATAGTAGCAGGAAT
>NW_009952798.1:1559760-1597037 GCF_000747805.2 Chaetura pelagica
AGGAATGCCAGCTCATTACTGACAGAGGATTCTTCTCTTTGCAGTATATGATAGCTTGTAATTCTTGGGCATGCTGAGAGGCAGAAGCTGTGTCACAACACAGTCTGTGTCACTGGTGTTTTGGTGAAGGTGCTGCAGGGCCTGGGTGCCTGCCTGGTGAGACCAGGGCGGCTGCCCAGCAGCTCCCGAGGCATCTCATTAACACTAGTGTTTCATAACTAGGTGATTAAAATAATTATGGAAATTGGGAGTAGTTTTAAACCCAGGCGGAAGCATTGTCGGTCTCAACTCTTACCAGTTTCACTCTGCTTGGGATAAAAATTAAAAGCTGTGTTCATTTTCACTGGACCTAACTAAAACCTTAGCCTGGGCATGAGAAATCTGGTTGTCTAAAGGAAGCCCCCTCTGCGTTCCTCTACTGAAGGAAGGGGATCTGCTCTGATGTGTTGAATAAGACTGCAAATATCAGCATGTTTTTTTGACTGAATCTTTTCCTTCAGTGCCTCAATATGTTGCATTTGGCTGAAAATTGAATTTTAAGTTATGTCTTTATCTCAGCTGGGCTGCTTCATAATTTCCTGCTTAATCTGAGTGAAACAGCATAATTGCTGACTGATTTGAGCTTTGAGGTCAGTGGGAATCTTGCAGTTGGGATAAGTTAGTCTTGAAAAGGATGCAGTATGTGCAACCTAAATTGTGGTGTTGATTGCCTATGAAACAGATAATGTGTTTAGATATCTTTATTGTTTTTGAAGGGTCTTAACTCTTGAAACTTGTTTTGACTAGTATCTGAACTCAAATATCCAATTCTGGCAAAAGCCTGTTTGCTAGAAAAAACCCCAGCTTTTATCTCTGTAAAAATCCTGTTATAAAGGCCTTCTATTTGTTCTTTATCTGTGTATTTTGAAAACACTACTTGCAATATACTGTACATATCAAGTTTTCTCCACCCCGCCCCTTTTTTTAAGACGAAACACTTCCTAGGTTTTGTATTGTTCTGTAATGCCTGGTAATAGAGGTAGAAAACTTGATATGTTTCTCATTCAGTTTTCTCAACTTGTTTTACATTTTAAGTAACACTGTGATCTACTGTATTGAAATGCTAGAATTGTTTCCATAATGTCTCTTCCTTACTTGTATCAAAATAGTTTTATTGAAGGCTTAAAAAGAAAATGTAGTAGACATTTCATAGTAACATGAGTATAATGAAACAGGAAAGACATTTTATTTCTGTTAAGATTGGTGAGTATTAACAGAGTATTGAAATCAGATAATTATTTTTACATTTTCCTGGAGGCGTTTTATTTAATAGCCTAAAATTATGAAGACAAAGTACAACCTTATGCATTCTGTAGGTTTCAAGTATGAAAGCTTTTGTGCATTAAATTCTGTAGAACTCAAACTACTATGTGAGTAATCTAACTGCAATAGAATGAAAGGTATAAAGTATTTAAATGTAAACTATGAATAGTCACAGAAAAATAAAATCTTAACCACTTCTGTTTCAGTGGTCCCTGTGTACTTTTAAAGCAGAGTCATTAAATGTCCATTCACACTGTTTCAAATTAATAAATTGAAATGTCTCCTGGGCCTACATTTTAGTAGCCAGGTCTGTACAGTGATCACTCTCTCTGGGTGCTGCTTCTCATGAAAATGTTAGAGGAGGTTTAGAGATCACAGGGGGACCTTTAGTTAGAGCTGTGCATAATGATTCTCAATGAGGTCAGGTAATGGTGGGTATCAGCTTTCCTCAGCAAATGGAGCCTGAAATGTTACATGGATGGAGGGTGCATTGAATTTTTCCATATGATGTTTTTGCTGAAGTTCAGGAAGGACTTGAAAAACATTACTTTATCCTCGTTTGTCTAATCAGCACCATAAAATACATTTTGGAAAAAAACCTCCGAACTCCCTCCCTTTATTTTGCCTTGCAAAAATACAAATGTGCCCACAACACATTGATGACCTCTTTTTATACTTCTGTTGTATTGAAGGAGTATGTTGTGTACAGCTGTGGTAATGGAGTATAAAATACTAGTTTGTATGTTTTACTAAGTGTTTTGCTGCCTTCTCTTAATTTTATGTTTTCTTAAGAATGAATCTATTATGTTTAAGGATTATCATCAGTATTCAAAAGCTAATTCCATTTTCTACTCCTGTGACAAATGGATTAGGACCCATAGTAAAGAAAAATAGTTGTTAGAGAGTCCAATTATCATTTGATCGTTAGCGTTCTCAAATAACAGGATACTTTCGTGATAAAGGAAGATTCATTCCATTTGCAGGAGCTGCATCATTTTTCTGATGTCTTAAGTGGAGGCTTAGAAGTTTTCCCATAGAAAAGACTAATTTCTCAGATTATGTTGATGTAGTGCATTTCATCTGAAAGCCTCATTGCTTTTATAAACATCATTATTATTCTCTATCTGTATTGCAGTACCATCTAGAATCCCCTGCTGAGATCAGTTCCCTTTGGTGCTAAACACTGTACAAAATACTGAGTGAAACGAATTCTCCCCAAACATGCTCATGTCTGAGCACATATTTTGTGTACATGCTCTGTGCCAAGGAATTACCCTGAATATGGAACTACCTTCCATATTCAGTCGATGGGACTTGTTGGGCTAAAAAGCTGTCAAGTCCTGTGGGAGAGGTAGTTTTCCAGGGAGCAGGAACAGAAAGAGAAAGTCTAAGTCTCAAATATAGGTGCTGTTAGTTAATATGGCCATAAGCATCCCTCAGCAGAGGAGACATGAAGGATCTAAGCTCTCTTTGTATCTTCATGAGCTATAGCTCTTCGGTGCAGGTGAAATGGAAAGCTGGGGTCTGTTTGTGGACTTGTGGTTGCAAGAGAACTTGTATTTGTTAGTATACTGATAGTGTTCTCCCTTTCTAACTTCCAGGAGTGCACGATGAAAGTATCTTCTTTCCTGTTTAAGTCATTTTGGAAGTAAATGCTTGTTTCATTTCAGAATGGAAGTTATCACCTAGAAAATTCTAATTATATGATTAGATCATTATGGATAAGCTGCAGGTTAGGCCAAGATCTCTTCCCTGCCATTTATGGCTGCAGAGGTGGTTAGGATCTCTGCTGAGCTCTGCCAGTGCTGCTCTGTCCACAGCACAGCTCATTCTTAGGGCCTGGGACTTCCCAAAAGGTTCTCTGAAGGGTTCTGGCTGCGGGCAATTTGACATACCTTTCCATAAATTTTGCCGAAGATTTTGTATTAGATTCCTACCGAAAGACAAGGTTTCAGCTTCCAGTGATAGGGATTTACTTCAGTGGGGAAGTGTTTGCCCTCTACTCCCAGCTGTGTGAAGCAGACCCAAAGGCCCAGGGATCTGAGAAAACTGTATTATAAAAGCATGTGTTTGTAAATATTTTGTCATTTTAGTTTGTTTTAGGTTTAAACATGGCATTTAAAAAGCTTACTTGCATTTACATGCGTAAAGTTTTATTGGTATTCTCCGGGTCCAATTTGTAAAACTTTATCCTACTTTCTTGTTAAAAGAAAAGAAAAAAGAGAGAAAAGAAAGAATGTAAGTGAAATTAAAATGGGAAATAAGTAGTTAATTCAGGTGTAACAGTGTTTGGGCATGAGGGTGGATGTGAATGGGGAAACATCTGACTGCTCTCATTTGGGATCTGAGGGACCTTCTAGTTCCCTGTCTCACAGGTGTCTCCAGTATTTCTGCAGTCCTACCCCAAGGTGAATGTTTGTTCTTACTCCACTGAAATGGCATTGGTGACAATAGGGAGAATTCAGCCTGTAGTCAGCCTGGGAGAGATGTATTCTTGTTCTGCAGCCTCTGCTGCATGTGCAGGTCACTAAGATGTGTCCAACCTCATTTTACACAAGCTGGCTGAAGCACCCACCAGCCATGTAGCTTTGACAACCCTTAACCTCCGGTGGCTCCCAAGTCTCAGGCTGTTTCTTTTTCTCTTACTTGACTATTATGACTATTTCCCTGTTGTCTTGGATAGGTTTTATGCAATATGGTTTGCTTTGTTAACAGTATCCAAGTTCGTTACTACCTTGACTTTCACTGCAGGTGCCAAGTGGCCTATCAATACTTTTTACAGCAGTCAGAATGCTTCTCTGACTAGATGTGGGTAGGGAACACATGGAACTTTTTAGGGCTGAAAACAGTACTTGATTGTCTCACATATCTGAAGCACATTCACTGTTTGTATATAAAAATATTTGAAGACGGTGACAGGCAGAGAAAGAGCCATTTGTGGTTTTTTCCTTAAGGTATCCACCAAAGTCTGAAACTGTTAACTGGAATATAAACATGATAGATTGATACATTGTGGGGTTTTTTTGCTGTAGATTGACCAAGTGTCATGACCACTTTGTGCAGTTACCAAATGCCAGCACTGGCAGATTGGAGAGAGACCTAATATGTCTTGAGGAACTTCTTAAACATAGGGCAAACTTAAAAGACAGCCAAGCCAAACTGACACCTAACTCCTGTCAAAAGGAGACTTCCCACTTCCTATTCCTCCCAAATCACCTGTATTCCTTGAAATGTGCTGGCTGCACATTCCTCCCTTTATCCTTGGTGCTAGCTTCAGCCCTGCTTGGTTCCTTTGCCGAGCGAATTGAACCTGGCATGTGAGCAGCTTTCTGTGGAGTTAACAGGCAGCACTGGCTCAGTGCAGGCTTCACCAAGCATCCCTAGAGTACTAGGAAAGTGGAGGAGAGAGACTGTGTGCGTGGGAGCAGGACCAAGGGGCATCTCCCCTTTGCTGATTGGGGCCTCTAAATCACTGCAAGCTGTAATAGGTGGCTTGGGTGGCCAAGCTCAGGAGCTCTGTGTATTGTCCATGGTACAAAGCAGATCAAGGGCTGAATTAATATTCTTCTGATGCTGCAGAACAAAGACAAAGCAGACCAAGGCCTGAAATGTCAGTGCACCTGTTCTTCTCTTAAAATGACTTTTGTTTCTCCTTGAAACTTGTCAGTATGCAGTTTGTACTCTATATGCTGAACGGAGAACAACGTTTGAAAGGATAAAACAGGACAATGTGTAATGGTGACACTGCAAACTGACTTTCAGCTTTGCTCTTCCTGCATGTGCCCCTGAATTGGCTGTTAGCAGGGATAAGTGAAAAGATAATGGTTTTCTTCATTTTTCTGTCAGATGCTTTGGTACTAAGTATTTTATGACAAGCATTAATATCTGTTATAAACAATTATGTCCTTGTTATTTAGCTTAGATGCCTGTATGCTTATTATGGCCAGGTAGTAATGGGGCAGATATTGAGAAGAAAGGTTTACAAGGAAAATTCCTTCTTTATAATTCCTTCTTTATTGCAGGTTTTTTCCTTGGGGATTTTGCTTTTCCTGGCTTTATATCTTTACAGTGTGAACTCCATTATATGGTTCCTGAGCTTTTCCTAGGATCATGTCCTTGGTTTCCTCACTTCCAGGCTGTAGGAAAAAATCTTGTTTGATTTATGCAGTTTTGTTTCTCTGTGTTCCTGAGGTCATGTGTGTCTGAGACAGTTACAGAGGCTGTTAAAATAAAGAATCTTGGTTGTGTTGATGAAGGAGTAGGAGCAGCTTATCTCCATGAAAAGATTTCTGTGACTATAGCCTAATGATATTTGTGAACACACCTAAAGTTAAAAAGGTTAGTTTAAAATTGATAGACCATGGGTTCCAGATAGGAAATTTTTCTGATTATTGTTTCTGTTGAGACTCATAATAAAGCAGTATTTTTTTGTGATATATTTTTTAAAATTTTCAACAGAGTATTAACCAAGCACTTATGGGGAGACAGCCCCCAACACCATGAGAACTAAATGGAAATAGGTATGTGGAAATACAAAAGGGTCTGTATTTGAGTCTTAAGCTTTGTTTGACAGCAGTGATTTGGCAACTTGTGTACTAAGTACTGTATCTGAGAAATTTAACACCAGTGTTCTCTCAGACAGGTAGTATTTAAGATGTCATTAATGATACATAGATCTGAGATTGGCTCAAGCAGTCTAGAATAGACTACTGTCAAGAAACGTGGTCTTCCTGGAAGAGATATGCTTGATCTTGCCACATCCTGGGGCCACTCAAGTAAGTGGTTCAAGTTGGGCAGAACAAGGTCTGTGACTCAGTTCCCAGGGCACTAAATGGGTCTCTGACACTTTCTTCTGCCTGCTCCTTATGTGCTTTAAGCTGTCAGAAGTGTATCTTGTTACAGACTTACCAAACATCAAGCATCATGAGACCTTTTATCAGATGGCTTATACGGACACTATTGTTATAAATAGTAATACAATTCTGTCTCATCTCCTGAAATCCACTTCTCATACATGCTTCTAGAAAATGAGAGCCTTAAAAGTCATTCACCTAGAGAAATAAGAACACAATGCTAATCGCAACAAAACAATCTGAAATCCAGTGTTGCTTTCATTATCCTAAAGTCAGCAGTACACTATTCTCATTGTTCCTTTGTATAATGGAATTTATTGAGGCTATTCATCCTTCACAGGCACTGCAGAAGAGCACTTTGTAAAGCTGAGAAAGCTGTAGAGTTAATAGTGTAATAATTCAGCAAGAAAAACTGATTTGCAAGTGACCCATGTATCAGGCTGTCAATGATGCTTAAAGGTAGTTCATAAATTCTGTACAAAGAAAGGTGTGGGCTTTGGGGACCACCCTTTTTTATAACTAAAATGGTCTAGTAAGAGCCAGTCACAGGAGCTTAATGCAGAACGTTATTCTTGTGCTTTATTTACATACCACCAGAGAAGAGGAGGGAAGGAAAACAACATTTTGCGATCAAGAGCTAACACAACCATTATACCTCTAAGGACCAAGCAGTTTTACGTGAACCTAGACTGTGTCAGAGATGCTGCAATATTCCTTCTACTTCCTACCAGTTCCCAAGGAATCTTGAACAATTGGTTTTTCAAGGTTATCATTCTTTAGGTCATACTTGGGCATAAAACTGGCACCTGGATGTGACACGAGACCATCATTTTTCTCTTTGTGATGACCTTGTCAGACCAGTAGTGTTTAGGAAAAGCTGTCTCTGCCTGGTAATACCATGTTCAAATTAAGAATTATCTGTAAACTAGGATTTACCTGAATGGAAATAATCTATAAATGCATATGTTGCTGTGCAATCTCTAGGCACTTACTCTAAACCAGGTTATGCTTTGGCATGCAGCTTTCTGGATGAGAAATAGAGAACTTTATTCTTATCAGCCAGCCTTTGAATAGTGAAAGGATTGTTCTGCTGTTGTATCTTTTTTTTTATTGGCAAAGGTCTGGCAGGATCTGCTGCCCTAACATTTCCTGGCAGTGGGGGCTTTGTCTGTGAGTGTCCTGTATGGACTGAGAAAGTCTAAGAATTCCCATATCTGCTGTCACAGGGTGGCTCTGCTGTGCCCCAGATGGTGCCCAAGTTACACAAAACTGGACCTAGCTAAAAATCTGAGATAACTGGCTGCTCTGCAGGGATGAACTGCATTAATTTTGCACCGGCTGCATATGTGCATCAAGTATATCATACTAAAAGCAGTTCTAATTGTTTCTGTAGAAAGTACAGGTGCTGTGGTCCATATCCTGTGGCGAGCTGGGAAAGAACATGCACACCAATATGATGTAGGTTCAGTCCGAGTTTATTTAGCTGCATGCAGATTATATAGTCTCAGGACAGTGTGCATGCTGTCCATCCAGCAAAGCAAAGCTCTTAATTGGTTAATATACATTGTTCACACGTCCCCATTCCCCTTTTGATTGGTCACTACTTTAAGCCCTTTATCTGACTCCCTGTCCTGTTTACCTTACTACCTGCTTACTACACATACCAGAGCCTCACTAGTTCCCACAGGAACGATCTTCACTGTTCCTCCAGCTGCATGATGTTTCTACTTAAAGTTTCTCATAATCTTTCAGCACAGCCAGGGCCCCAACATACAGGCAGAGGTATGTTCAAGTATTTAAGGATTATTTAACAAAAACATGTTCCTATGGGTTTACATCCCTCCTATGTATTGAATGGATACAGCAGCTCAGTAATTGCTGAGGTTACTGATTAGCCCATCAGTCTAGAATGTCTCATCAGGTCAATCAACACCTCATGTGATTTCAGACAAAAATGCCACATGATAGGTTTATCCACACTTAGCAGATTTGGCATGTGTGGCTGAGAGCTTTTTAATTTAAAAGCTGATTTCTAGATAATGAAAACATAAATCAGAGGTACATACTCAAGCAATCTTTTCAGATTACTCAAATTAATTTCTGCACGGGGCACTGAAATATTACAAATATGTTTCATAATGCTTCCTGCTAGGCTTTTTATAGGAACAGGAGCTAACGATCAAGGTATAAAAATATGAATTAGACCTTGAAGGCATCTCCAAGAAATGTATTGAAGGGCCTAGTGGAAGAAATTATACCTTGTGACACACAAGTCAAATCACATCAGATGTCAAGAGCAGTAATACAGGAGTCCAAGAAATTGATTTTCTTTGAAAGGATTTTTATAATTGCCCTTTAGAAAACAAGTGTAATCACAGTGTACATAAAATATATGTCTAAAACAAATGGAAGTCTAGAGGAGAAGGGCTCTGTTTTATAATCTATTTTTATAATCTCTTTATCCTCCACAGCACTTGGAAGTTAAAATTTAAGAACGACTCACCAAGATGGTCTCTGGTTGACAGTACAATATTAGCCACCCAAACTTCCTTAGAGGTGTTTTCAAGGATAATAATTGGATATTTTGCCTTTTTTATCTTGCCCTTGTGGCCAAAAAGCCCAATGGTATCTTGGGGTGCATTAGGAGGAGTGTGTCCAGCAGATGGGGGAAGGTTCTCCTCCCCTTGTACTCAGCCCTGGTGGGACCTCATTTGGAGTATTGTGTCCAGTTCTGGGCTCCCCAGTTCAAGGGGTACAGGGATCTACTTGAGGGAGTCCAACAAAGGGCTAGAAGGATGATGAAGGGACTGGAAGATCTGTCTTAAAAGGAAAGGCTGAGAGACCTGGGGCTTTTCAGTCTAGAGAGGAGAAGGCTGAGGAGGGGTCTAATTAATGTCTATAAATACATGAAGGCTGAGTGTCAAGAAGGCAGGGACAACTTCTTTTCACTTGTACCCTGTGACAGAATGAGGGGAAATGGATCCAAAGTCAAGCACAAGAAGTTCCACCAAAACATGAGGAAGAACTTTACTGTGAGGGTTACAGAGCACTGGGACAGGCTTCCCAGAGAGGCTGTGGAGTCTCCTTGTCTGGAGGCAATTCAAGACCTGTCTGGATGCCTTTTTGAGTGATCTGCCCAGGTCCTGCTCTGGCAAGGAGGTTGGACTTGGTGATCTTCAGAGGTCCCTTCCAACCCCTAATGTTCTGTGCTTCAGAAGTTGACATTAAGGTTCTAAAACAAACAGCTCAGCTGCTGCGCTCTGTAGTGTAGCTGCAGGTGACTGTACGTGACTGATGGATGTACTTGGGAAGAAACTGAAATTTGTATTACTGCCATTAGAAATGCTAACATGCTGGTTTACATTTGTTCTTTGCTGGCCATACTACTGTTCCTAGGAAGAAAAGCCTGTGTTCTCATTATTGAACTTCCAAGCTTATTGAAAGAATGATTATTGAGTCAGTGAATATTAAAGGTTATTGTATTTGTCTAAAGTCAGAATCATAGGCCTTCTCAAGCAAATATACATTAAAGCATGGAATATCTTTTTTCTTCATAACAAGCTGAGTAAAAACAGAATATAGATCTATTATAAAAGTTATAGGGCAAGGTGGTCCTTGTGGATTTGCATTTGTACTGAGGTACAGATGCTGTGTTGTTAATTAGCTGAGCTAATTCAGTTCTGACCTTGAGTAAATGTTTGAGCAATTTATTAAGGGGGCTAGTGGGTGGGGAATCTTAGCATTCTTGACATTTAGAGAAGTCAAGTTACAGCACACCACGTTGTTGGTCAGCAAAATACACTTGTAAGGGAAAAAATAATGTAATTTCCTACATTTTGTAAAGGGCATTTTCTACAGGATGTAGTGCTAGCACATTGAGTGATCATTTATTTCCCCTTTGTGGCAGAACTATAGAATCATTAAGATTGGAAGGGACCTTGAAGATCATCAAGTTCCAAGCCCCTGCCATGAGCAGGGAACCCTACCACTACAGGTTGTACAAACCCTCATCCAGCCTGGCCTTGAACACCTTCAGGGATGGGGCATCAACAACCTCCCTGGGCAACCCATTCCACTTCCTCACCACCCTGAGAGTGAAGAATTTCTTCCTAATACCTAACCTAAATCTCCTCTCTCTGTTTTAAACCATTACCCCTTGTCCTATCACTACCTTCTCTGATGAAAAGCCCCTCCCCAGCTTTCCTGTAGGCCCCTTGCAAGCAGTGGAAGGTGCTCTCAGGTCTTCCCAGAACCTTCTCTTCTCTAGGCTGAACAGCCCCAATTCTCTTAGCCAATTATTCTGCTGCATTATTCTGCTTTACATTATTGTTACGGTTTGGGAAACCCTGGAACAGTGTTGGACACCTATAGAGAGAGAGGGTCCTTAGGACCCTGAAAGCCAGAAGCTGGACCCTTCTTCCTTGCTATTCCTTTCTTCCTGCTGGGGCTGCTGCTGGTTCCTTCAGCTTCCCATCTGCCAGCTCCAGAATCCAGCTGCATCAGGTACTGTGAGGAGCTTTGGACCTCTCTCCTGTAGTGGCCCTGCGTGTCCCACATAATTGATCGGGTTTGAGTATTTGTTCTATATTTGTATATTGCCTGTTCTTCCCCCACATTTTACTCTTTTTCCTGTGTTATAGTAAATTTGTTCCTAGTTTCAGTTTCCCAGGTTTAAGTCGCTTCCTTATTCCCCTTCTATCTTTCCTTGGGAGGGTGGAGTAGGGGTAATAGAGAGCAATTATGTCCTCAGGTTTTTTTGGCTTTCAGGTTTAATGTTTAAACCAGAACAGAGTAATTTGGCCCCTGACATGGGGCATTGAAATTTAGGTTTTCTTTTGAAGGATTTTAAGTTTGGAAATTGAAACTGGAAAAAAATACATTATTTTGAAATGGTGATTCTTAAAAACCTGTGGCTTTTCAGTCTAGAGAGGAGAAGACTGAGGGAGGACCTAATTAATATCTATAAATACATGAGGGCTGGGCATCAAGAAGGTAGGGACAAGGTCTTTTCACCTGTGCCTTGTGATAGGACATGGGGCAATGAACTCGAGCACAGGAAGTTCCACCTCAACATGAGGAAGAACGTCTTTACTGTGGGGGTTACAGAGCCCTGGAATGGGCTGCCCAGATGAGTTGTGGAGTCTATTTCTCTGGAGACTTTCAAGACCTGTTTGGATGCCTTTCTGAGTGATCTGTCCTAGTTTTTTTTGGTCCTGTTCTGTCAGTGGGTAGGACTTGATCTTTGGATGTCCCTTCCAATCCCTAATATTCTGTGATTCTGATTTTTCATATAGTCATGGCTTTTGTTGTGACAGAGATTCAGGGTTTGTTTGTTTTTGTTTGTTACACGTACCTGCTTTCTTACTTTCTTACTGTGTTCAGGCATTACTTGCTGCTTGGAGGAGTTGGGCTGCAGAGACATTCAGGAGCCATTTTATGATTTTTGCTGTCATGCAAAATTACTCTGTTCCTTTCTCTAGTGTCACAGAAAATTACTCCATTCCTTTGGCAATTTTACTGTGTTAGTCTGGAGGCTTCGGGAATGTCTGTTGCTTGTTTTTGATAATATCTGTGCTGGGGTGTGTACCAGGGGTCTGGTCTGTGGTTAAAAACTGGCACGGGAAAATGGCTGCAGGCAGAGGGGAAACCAGAGACTCCGTGTCCCCTCCTGGTGCCACTGCCTGCTGGGGAAGGCTGGAGGGTCAAGCTGAGGCAGGAACAACACATGGTAGCGACCCTGAAACAAGTCTTATGTCCATGAAAGAGTTACAGGACATAAGAAAGGATTAAACTCATAGGGAGGAAGAGCCACTGATTTAATGGCTGTTGTGGTGTTATGATTTTCATCAGAGAAGGTAGTGATAGGACAAAGGGTAATGGTTTAAAACAGAGAGAGGAGAGATTTAGGTGAGATATTAGGAAGAAATTCTTCACTGTAAGGGTGGTGAGGAAGTGGAATGGGTTGCCCAGGGAGGTTGTTGTTGCCCCATCCCTGGAGGTGTTCAAGGCGAGGTTGGATGAGGTTTTGTGCAACCTGGTCTAGTGGTGGGGTTCCCTGCTCATGGCAGGGGGGGTGGAACTTGATGATCTTTAAGGTCCCTTCCAATCTTAATGGTTCTATGATTGATTGTATGATTTGGGAGCTGATGAGATGGACCTGGAGGGCAGGGAGGCTCAGCAGTTGGGACTGATAGCCAGAGATTCAAACAGGAGTAGGATGATGGGGAGGAAAAACAGTGCTTGTGGACACTGCCTTTCAATGGCTCTCAAAAGGCAATAGCCCCTCAGGGGGCGCTGAGGGGTGGGTATTAGAGAGCACTTTTGTCCTGCTTTTTTTTTTTGTTCACCTTTAATATTAAACCCAGAGCAATTATATGCAAGAGCACACCAAAATAGCTAGTAGTTACTACAGGGGTGCAGGGCACAAGCCTTGAACTACAGACACTTTCACTGCTGGAGGCCATAGAGTCTGTGTAACAAGTGTTTTTAGTAAGTGCAGGGTCACACCCAAGCTTTTAATGAGGTTGCAGTGGAATTTGTTGTTGTTGCTTTGGGTATGTGGATTTGTTGTGTTTTACAGGTTGTTTTTTTTCTGAGAGGCAGTGATGTGCTATGAATATAGACTTACAGAAACTTCTTCACTGAGAAACATTGCCAAAAGAAATACATCTCCAAGAGGCAAAAAAAAAGCACATCTACAGAAGAAAATTATGTATAATAAAGCAGTTTGCTGTGTGGCTGAATGAAACAAAACACATTTAGTGAACTTCGAGATGATTCATGCTGCTGTTCTGAGTAAAATCCCCAAACAAAATGAAATTGCATTTGGCATGCTGGTTGTACTCTATAATTTCTTTAAAAATATAATTGATTCAAAAAATTGAATGGAAAGGCAGCGACTTGGGTGGGATTGTCTTTCAAGCTGGGTGAATAATGGATGTTTTTCCTCATTGGAAAGCCTAAAAGATGGGGGGAGGAGGCAAGGGATGTTGAGAGTGAGGATAGAGAAGGGATGATGGAGATGAAGCCAACATAACATAAGAGTTGTCTTGCTGGAAAAAGAGAGTGGAATTTTAATTAGATGTCAGTTTGTAATAATATCGCTTTTTCAAATGATATTTCTGTTTTTTAGCAACCAGCAAGTTTGCAATTCTGAAAGAAATACTTGGATTTTAAATAATGTTTTCAAGATGGCATATTTCTCTCCTCCTGGTGTCAGTGATTGAAATATCCACCTGAACTAGCGAGCTGTGTAGGATTTGGACACTAACTTATAAAAACAAAACGATTTCATTCAGATCAAGAGTTTGTGTCCACCCTAGCCTCATGGTACCATTTTAAATGTTTGGAGTGGGAAGGCAGCCTAAAAAGGACTTCATTATCTATCTGAGGAGGCTTTTCCTCCAGCCCCAGGCAGGGTGATGTGGGTGCCCAGCACAGGGGCAAAGCTGTCCTGAGGCTGGACAGGGTGGCTGGGGAGTTGTCATCTGCTCATCATACTGTGCTTGGCTTTTTGCAGTCTTTGCATCTGGCCCCTGGCAGGGGTGGCACAGAGCTGCCCTTCCTCTTGGAGTTCCTGAACTTCTGGAGGGTACCAAGTTTTACTTTGTGAGTTTTCAAAGGGCAACACAGGAACATTCATGGTGTTAGTTACAAACCATTCAGCTGTAATCTCAGTTACATTTAAAGGTTTCCTTTCCGCCTACTAGAATATATGAAAGAGAGCAAGAAGGGAAGTAGTACAATAATGTGAATTCTTTTGCTTAAAAGTTTGTTACCGTAGTGAAGTGAAAAAAAAATTGCAGTTGTTATTTAATCACCAGCTCAAACCACTTAAAGACAAACACCACTGTTTGCATCAGGAGCAGTTTTATTTATTATCTAACTGCCTTTAGAGCTGCTAAGGACTTTTCAGTTGACTCCATTGGGAGCTGCTGTGAAACCTGTAATGATGAGTCTATGTGAGAAGGAAGTGTGCAAATCCTTTATAATATCATAGTATAAGGAAATTTATGTTACAAACCAGCTACTCACTTTAAAAAGTTGTGTGATGTGTGTAGGAGAGGATTCTTTTTAAAATAAAAACGTTTTTAGTAGTTAAGTCCTTATGCCACTGAGGTAATTATCATGGAACTGAAATGTTCATAGGGGCCACAGCCCTCTCACAGGTCTGATGCAAATTGACTGAAAGGGTTGCAGCTTCTAATTAAAAATAAGTATCAGTTCCTGAACTAGCAGAAGATTTTCTTTTACTAGTTTCAAGGATTTATTCAGTTTCTCTGCCTATTGAGGATGCCATTGCTTGAAATGCAGGACAAATGCTAAGCTGACCTGAAAATATAGCCATCCTCCAAGAAAAGAGTTGCTTTTTCAATAACAAATTGACTAGAAAATTGATTATAAATCCAAAAGAAATTACTTAGTTATGAACTTGAGTTAAATCTGATTGCAATGTAGTTTGGTTTTAAATAGGTGGCAATTCGTATCCATTGCTCTGTTCAATATGCTAATGGAAACGAGGTCAGAATAATAAAGCATCTAATGAACAAAAAGCCTTGAGAAACAGT
Organism: Chaetura pelagica; assembly: GCF_000747805.2. NCBI lineage: Eukaryota > Metazoa > Chordata > Aves > Apodiformes > Apodidae > Chaetura > Chaetura pelagica. The sequence goes on from NW_009952798.1 coordinate 1,574,483, forward strand.
ATCTGATCTATGTTTAGCTTTGTTAATTACAGGATTGCAGCAGTGAAATGCAGTCTGTCATCAGATAACATCTTATTTAGCATAAAACAGAGCTGGAACACCTTATAGCACTAGTGTTTATGCCAGAGCTCTGCTGAAGTAAAAAGGCTGGACAAAACAAAATACTGCATATGAGACTTGGTGTCACAGGAGTTGTATTGGCCACCTGTACTGATACTCTGTTGCTGCAAAACTCAATAATCAAGTCCCTGTAGATGGCCCTGCAGGTTTACAAGGTTGACTTACTAGATGAACACACACTAATGAAGACTAATGATACTACCATTCTCCAAAAAGGAGAAATTGGAGATACAGAGCATGTGGTGTTCTGCCAAGAATATCACAGGAATGACCACCGTGGATTGAGACAGATGATCTCCATGACATGATGCTGTCAAAATAAGCTGATTTATCATGTAGATTGTCTCTTTTATAGTTATGACATAGGTGGCTAAGAGAAATGTCCAACATCAGTCAAAAAAGACTTGAGGAAAATCCAAGGAAAGTCAGCATAGCTGAGTGACATAGGTTAAGTGAGAACATTAGAAATAAGGCAATAACCTTTACAAAATTAAAGTACTGCAAAACATAAAACCAGAAAGGATGATAAACTAACCTAACTTAGATCCTGCTTTGACGTGGGGTTGACCTAGATGATCTACTTACTACCTAGAGTTTTCTTCCCTTCTATGAAATAGAAGTACCCTGTAGCAGGACAAAAACCCGAACAAACAACAACATAAAAGCCCTCAAAACTTGAAAATAGTATTTAAAAAAAAAAAAAGCAGCTGTGTTGTTTAAAAAACTCAACAGGAATGTGAAGCCTAATGTAAAGGCATGGGAGTAAAAACACATCTTTACATGTAATCTCTATGGGGAAGACTGGAGACATAACTGTGTATCAGGTGGGATCACATGAGTTTGCAGTTGTTAAAGAGATTCTGGTCAGTGGAATTGCCGCACAGGTGCTGGAGTACATGAAAAGAAATGAATAGGAGCAGATGATGTCACCCAAAATTTCTGGAGGATTTCTGTGAAATTGCTGCCTTTTTACCTGACAATGAGAGAGGCTGTGAGTTAAATTGCGATTTTGAAAGTATTCCAGGGGAAAGGCAGAGCACTAATGGTATGAGGCCTCATGTCTGTTGTGGATGGGGGGAAAGATTAAATCATAATAAAAAAATAGAATGGATGTACACACAGGTGAATATGATATTTCAGGAAGAAGTCAGCACAGTTCTGAAGGAAAGTCAAGCCTCACAAATCCATTGCTGTTCTCTGAAGGAGTAGCTAAGTAGGTGGATAAGATAAAGTCTGCAAATATATAAAATAAATTTGGACTTGGAAAAAGGTATTTGATAAGGTCCCTTGCCAGCGTTTTTAGAGAAACGTAGCCACTGTGTATTTGTTGAAGGAATAAATAACCAGTCAGGGATCAAAAGAAATGCTAAGGAGATAAACAGTGTGATGACAAAGTTTGCTTACGAGATCAAGTTATTCACAGTAAATAACGAGGAGGACCTGAATGTGAACTTAAGAAGAAATCTCTCATGATACTTGGTGACTGGATGATTAGATGTGAAAGGAAGTTGAATGTAAATAACATGCAAAATAATACACAGTAATACCTTAACAGTGCTTGTTTCTGATTTAACCATAAGCACTAATAAGTAAGCTTATAACTACTAGTTCAGATAAAATGCCTGAGTTGTGCTCAGTAGTGATCACAATAAAGGTATTGTTATGGTGGGAACAGAAAACAGAAAAGAAAAATGTCATTGTGGTACCACATGTGCTTGTGATACATATATATTAACATGCACAGTTCTGGTGAAACCACATCAGAAAGATGTGTTAGAACTAGAAATGGTATTGATAGAGGTGGTAGCCGTAGTCAAAGATGGAGTGTACTCCATATAGAAAATAACTATATTGATGCTTCAGCCTATAAAAGGATTTTGTTCTGTAGCTGAGAAGTGGTTCAGACACAACTTGGTGCTCAGGTGGTTCCTGAACCTATTCAAGATGGCATATGCATAAAACCAGACTGAAGGAGATGGTAGGAAATCTGCACACCTGCTTGGGTATTATCTCTTAGTTGGTGCTTTGCAAAATGATGTTGCAGGCTGAGATGAGGTGGAGAAGTGTCAGAAGTGGGAAGAAGGGAGTAGTAGTGTATTAGTGGGATGAATGAAAAGTGTCTCCAGGCTTTCATGACTGACTTCTTTTATTGTTTGAAAGGATCAGCAGGAGGAGTATGTCACATTTGTATGCCTGGAGCACTTGCAAAATGTGCTTATCTGTATAAATGAACAAAAGGTGAGACCAGTCTGCTCTGGGTTCTTGGGATTAGTCATTTGTCTCCCAGTGCTACCACAGGTGAGCACTGTGGGGTGCAAGGTAGCTGTGTGGGTTTAAGGAAGGGGCAGCTTGGGGCAGCTGTGTATGTTCTCAAAAAAAATTGAGTTCTAGAAGTTACGAGGGCTCTGAAGATACATTACGTTTGATTTGCCCAAAGTAAAACCTCATCTACTTCCCCAAGAGTATCTCAGATTACACGCAGCCTTGTTTTGAAATCCCCATAGTGAAGAGAGGCGGGTTTCCTTTCTGGAGTGTCAGTGTGTCTCTGATTGTGCTCTTTTCTTAGTGGGAAAAAACGTTCAATCTAGTAACAGCAGAGCTAAGTAAGATGCTTTTGTGCTGTGCTTTCCTGTGCCTATTAAAGCTGCAAATGGAGTTTAGGTAGAAAATGTGTTAATTTTCTTTTCTCAGTATGAAGCTTTCTTTTTCTTGCCTACTGGTAGTGTGAGCCTGACTTCCCTTGTTATTTAAAATAGTCAATGACCTTTTTGTACTTGGGATGCACCAGTACCTCTTTTACTGTTTGATTTCTCAGGAATATTGAAGAACATGGCTGCATCTGGGGCATACTGATCCTGCTTGTTTATGATTATCATGGGGAGGAAACAAAAGTTTCATCTGTTGGGTTTTTTTGTTTTTTAATCAAAACATTGTCTCAGCATGTAGAAATGGTAGCTGTGCAGTATATATAGACACAGTGTTTTCCCAGCTGAATTCCTGTTACTGTAAGGAAAGGAATTTCTTAGACTGTCTGTATAAGTTTTTTACATATTTGGGATTTTCTCTAGTGCCCATGCTTGGCACATTTTTGAGCACAGCCACTGCTGCTTAGCTCATTTTTTTCTCTCAAAGCTTTGGTCAAGGCAGTTCTCTTGGTGTTTATATTCTGTCTGTATGAATGATATATTTTTGTCTTGTTAAAATTATAACATTATCTCAAGTGATAATTTCTAAGTGGTATAGACCTTCCATGCCCCCCCTGCCCCAGCATGTTTGATTTTGAGGATGCACTTTTACCCTGTGCTGCTACTTGCTCTAAGGAGGAGCTCTTCTTTTTGCTTCTCTTCTTGATGATGGCCATAAAACAACTCGACCATGATGAGGCTGCAGAAGCCCTGGGGGTGTTGTCTGCTGCACTGAGCGTCAGTACAGTGTTGCTTTGAGTTTCCCTGGTGGTCTCATGCCTTACACCATTTATAAAGCAAAGATTGGATTTAAAAGGCAGTTTTAGTCTTTGTGTAGCACTTGGTGTGCTACAGTGCAGGGTGCTAATGAGAATGTTATTGCAATGGTCATAGAATGGCCTAAGTCCCGTGGACTTCATGGGAATATTGCCTGGAGATTCAGCCTTGTAGCTGACAGTGCCTTTCTAGCTGTTTTTGGTTGTGCTTAGTTAAATATACCTTGTTAAATGAAGTAAGGAGGTAAATGCTTAAATGAGGTTGAAATGGGTAATAAGCTGTCCCCAAAAAAGAAACTTGAAAAGGGTTGAGGAAGAATGGCCCTCTGGTCGGCATGATGCACAGGGCAGTCTGCATGCAGTAGGCACAAACATTTGGGCCATGAATACAAACATGGAAAAATGTCAGAAATGTGCAATAGCAAGTAGTGAAACCATGTGCAACAGTGGGAATTTTTTCTGGATCAGGAACTATTGTTTCCTGCCATGAATTATCATTTTATGTAAAAGACATCTGCCAGTGGGCAAGCTGTAGCTGTTGGTTTTTTGGCTACTGAGAGGCTATGAAAATGCCATCTTAGAAGCTTGAAATGAGATGTCTTTGCCAAGTTGTTATTAGAGTAACTATATTAAACATAGGATCAGGATTGGTTTTTTTGTCCTTCAGTACTATTTACATTGAGCTGGCCTTAGTACCCCCATCAGTCTTATTTTACATACAAGACTACAGGGCATAGCAGAAGGATTAGGTAGGATCTATGCAATTAAACAAAATGTTTACCTTCAAAATCTGGTACAATTTATATGATCCAGGATGCATTCTAATGGATTAATGCCTGTGTCAGTCTGGAATATCTTTAGTTCTGTGCATAGATGTGATCCTGCTTGCTATTCTGCAGCATCAGTTGGTTTCCTGAGATTCCTGTGGCAGAAACATTTGGGGATTCTGGAAGTTTTATTATAGCACTGCCTGGGAATTCAGTAATTTCAGTGTCCATGGTTGACAAATGCCAATAATTAGCAGAGGTTGATCATTATGCTAGATATGTGTGTAAACCACCTGACAGACTGCTGTATGGGACACATTATTTCTGGGTAAACTGTAATAAGTTTGGAAGAGAGAAAGTGTAAGTGAAGACTGTTAATACTAACCAGCACATGGTTGAGTCTCATTTGAGATGCCAGTTGCTGTGTCACTGTGGGCTGTAATCCAGTGAAACAATTCAGCCTGGAGAGAGGGCAAGAGCTTTTCCTCTTCAGTGTCCAGAAGATAACCATGCATGAAATGACTGCTTTTAAAAATGTTGCTTGTTAGGAGGTTTTTTAGTCTCTGGTAAGGATTTTTCCTGACTTCCTGTGGGATTACTTACTTGTAAACTGTATTAACTATCCCAAGAAACTCGTGGCTTGCCTAACAGTGAAATACCTGAAAAAATAGAGCATTATTATGCCATAAACCTTACAGTTGTGCATCAGGAACTTCTTTGTTTGAGCTGGACGTCTGGATTTTCTGAGAGACAAATAGATATGCTGTGGATTCTTCAGTACTAAGTAGCAGAGTCCCTGGTAGTGAAGAGAACAAGGCCTGTCTTCAGATGAGATGTTCTCAAGAAAGCTTATATCTTACTTACAACTGCAAATTTCTTTTTTAGCAGTGCATCAGCCACAGGAACTCTACTCTCAAGTGTCCTGGCTTTTGGTGGAGTGTACTGGTTGTTTAATCCAGTAAATAGTTAATTTGGTCACTTACTTTCCCCTTACCCTAAGTTTTTCAGTTCCTAGCTTATTGAGAAAAATGAAGCCAAAAAGTTTGTTTTCAAAATTGTTTAGTGCCAAGAATAATTCAATTTTTTTAAGGCAAACAAGCCAATTATTAAACTTTCTTTTTTACAAAGCCAACTAGATCTGATAGTTTTTCAGTTGTTAACCAAGTGACTAATTCAAATAAAAATATCAGTTTTTGTAACAAATGAAAAATTAATTTTAGACCTGGAAATTCAACATTGCAGTAATTCTCTGTAAGGATTTATGACAGTAATTCAGAGTAGCATTCTGGCTCTTACCCATGCAATTTCTGCATATGTAGGAGGGTGAACCATAAAAATTTGCAGTTGAAATTGATTTTGAAATAGGCTATGTTGTTCTTAATGGTGTACCCCATATTAAGGGAAATTAAGTAAGAAAGTGATAGTGTGTTAATATTTAAAGAACATCACACTGTGCCATGGTTTATAAAATTATAACATGGTTAGATCAGACACATTGAAAGGACATATATTATGGAAGTTGCTTCACAAGCAGTGAAAATCAAGAGCAGCAAATGAAAATTCTAGAAACTCCAGGGGTGGTTGTGTTTAACTTTGATTAATAATCAAGACAATTTGCAACATTTATTAATCATATTTAGGTAAATAGCATGAAATAGCATTGTATAACTTAATGCAAGTTCAGCTAAAATAAGCTTGCTTCCTAATATCACAACTCAACTTAATCTAGAGATTCTGAACAAAATAAGAATAAAAAATTGTAACAAAATGCTACATTTGGAACCACTAGTAAGGATCAAAACAAAAACAAACCCAACAACCAAATCCCTCAAAGCTCCTGTTTGTAATACGTGTAAGAACATAAGAGATATGATTATCTTAAGCATGTCTTAAAGGCTATTTGAAGACTTAAATTATAGTTACAGATCAAAGTTACGCATCTACATGTGCCTAGCTGAGGGTTGTTTCAGTAACTATGCAAATGAATATTAAGAGTACAATAATCTCATTATGAGTTTCTAAATACCAGTGTATAACCTGGTTTGATAGAGCTTTAAGACATATTTGAAAAGTAAGAGAGTATAACAGAGTAGTGCTTGTGATTTTCAGACGGAAAGACTTAAAAGAAGCAATCAGAAAATGGAAAAACTTTTCAGTAGCATCCAGTGAAGCATTTATTCTGTTGCTCTTTCCATGGACCATCTATATTTCCCTTTCTAGTGAAACTAAATTTGGACTGAGCCAAGTAATATGAACCATCCTCTCCTAGTTTTATAATACCATGAAATTAAGATTGAAGTTTCCTTTAGAATGGCATGTGAAACTGAGCTCTTGTGCAGTTTGTGCTGTTTACTTCTTCAATGTCCTTTTGGGATTGTCTGGTTTATGGCTGGTAGAAAAGAAAGTAAAAATGAGAAACTGAAATTTTATGATTGTTTCTCACAGATCTATTGGAAAAAGAATCTGAGGGTGAGAGGAGAGAAGTTGGGAAAGAATAGACTTGATTTTCTACAAGTTCAGCAAGTTTCCAGCCTTAGAATGATCTAAGAATCCTCTCTGAAAGGATTTGTGGTGGGGATGGTTGGCCTCTTGGGGCTTGAGGATGACTGCAGAGTTAACTGTCTTTATTGCTGTAGTTGCAGATCACAGAAAAGTTAGTCAAAGGCAAGTGACTGTAGTAATCCAGTGTAAGCCTGGGTGCAGAGAATACACAAAAAATAGAATAACCACAGCAGAGTATTAAGAGCAATTGTAGCTTTTACTGTTTTATTACGAGCAGGGCTAAGTTACAATGCCACAGCAAAAATGTAAGGATGGTGCTGGAAAGTATGTGACCTTCACTTATAGATAGAATGTTTCTGTAAGGAAAAATGGGCAGCACATTCCAACCTGGTAAGGCAAACTATTCTGAAGTTTGTAAGCTACCGACTAGATAGTATGCAACAAATTAAGGCAGAAAATGACCACTTTGCACAGGTAGATCCTACATTAAAGAACCCTAATATTAATAGGAATTGATGCCTCAGTGATATTTAAGTAGCTTAAATTTACCAGTTTGTCTGTTTCCAGTGATTAAATGCTGCTGGCAGAGAAATCTGAATTTCTGAGAAGAGATCTTAATGTTCTCAATATTGCAATGAACCCATTACTTAAAGACTAAATTCTGAATTATATTTGAAATAAATAAGATTTTTCTGTGAAATCTTTCAACACTTAAGTACAGAGTTTTTCAGTTTCACTAGGTGCTTATGAAAATTTGAATACCATATTTTACAGGAGGTAGTTAGGGGTAGTCCCTTTCTTTTTAAATTGATGTCACTGGGGCACAAATGTGGCTTTAGCTGTCCTAAATTGTCCTAGAGTTGGAACCTTATCCTGATGGTTTGACATTAAATTTTTTTTGTCTATAAAAAGGCTGTGAATGAAAGTATTTCTCTCAAACTGATGAAATAACTCACTTGTAAGAAGTAAGCAAGCATGTCTGAGTCAATGAGGAAAGGCAGATGTCTTCATTAGCTGCTATTATTTTGATGAAACCTAAAATCTTGATGTACTGCAGATTTGAGCAAGCAGGGAATTACATAGTCTTAAACAGTTCAATGCATCCTTAGACCCAGCAGTTCATTTTGGTAAGGTATTTTTTGCAGTGAACTGCACCAAGGAGATACTCAGGTCCCAGCTGTAATCAGTATCTTTACAGACCTTTTTATTGGACAATCCAGTTTTTGACTGCTGGTGATGACTTTAATAATAGCATGATTCAGTTGTCTCTGCCTATTTTCTGCCTGTCACGTAACCTGCCTTCAGCTTCTGAGTGGTTTCAATTTTCCTTCATGTAATCCTTGTTCTTTATTGGAATTGGTTCAATAATACAGATATATAAGGTGTCAAAATAGGAACTGTGCATAGCAAAAAAAGGAGAGAAAGATTAATTTCTTCTTACATTATAAAATAATTGGAATTTTATAGGACAAGAGGAAGATTATTTTTTTATTCTCCTTCCAAACAGCATATAGGAGGTATTTTTCTGGAAAGTAATAAAGGTGATTCATATAGTTGATAAAAATCTGTCACTCAGGGCTACGGGAAAAATTACACTAAATTTGGATTACAATATTTAGATTACATTCCATTTCAGTTCATACCTAAATTATTAAAAAAACCTTTAGAATTTAAAGTAGCTATTATAAAATTTTCTAATAATGCTCTCTTTATTCAAATATTAATGTCTAAATAAAAGACTTTAAAATACAATAAGGCAATACAATAAAGAAGCCATCTTTCAAAACCAATCTTAATGTCTTTCATATCCTTCTTGAAACAAAATTGTTCCAGTTCTTCCAATCTCTCTTCATTTGCCCTTTTCCAGACAGCCTGTAGCTCCCCACAGCCTTCAGTTCAGTCATATTTTTTATGCAATGTGCCAGCTAAGGAATTCCCAGTGAAAGAGAACAAATACTTTACCTGTATAATAGCATACACTGCCCTCATTCAGTACTCTCCAGGTGAGTTCTTTTGGAACAAAAAGTACAGCCTTGCACATTTATCATTCACTCCCAAGCTTGTTGAACACCTCCACCATCAATGGGTCAAATTTTTCTTTTGACTAATTTGATACTTGCTGTTGCATAAAGTAAAATCAGAGATGCTAATGCTGCATGTTTCTAACATTAAGTTCAATATTTGGGGCAGTGCTGGAAGTTTATCAGTCAAAAATTGATACTAATTTTTTTTCAGGTCAAGCTTTTAGGTTTTTGTTTAAACTTCTACCACCTCATTCTGTAGTAAAATAAACAGACTTTGTTTTTGTTTTTTTTTTAAACTTGAAGTAAAGTATGTTCTTAAAGACTTGGAGATCTGGGACTTATAAAGCAAATGGATCCCTAAGGTTATCACAACTAGTGTTGTTAACACTAGTTCCAGAAATTTATCAAAACAGTAAAAGCTACACTCCAAAGACATGATAATATTTTAAAATTCTAATTAAAAAATCTTTTCAATATTTCAGGGACTTGCTTAAATAGTTCTGAGGCATTGTTAGGCATTGTTCATAAGTAAGTTCCTGGCCTTTTATTCAGTCTCTGAGTGTAATACATAAAGAACAAGTGACTGATAATCAGTAATTGTTGATTGATCCTCACTAGGGCAGAAGAAGAAGCAAACGAGGACCAAAAACTATCCACATGATCACAGAGCTCTTGCTTCAAGAGAGACTGTTGCTATCATGCATACTGAGAGACAGGATGCCTCAAGCTATAGTCACCCCTTAGCAAGAAACTACATTCCTTACCCTGCAGGGAGCCCTTCATGTGACAGAGCAGTGAGTAATAGTAGTGCATTTAGAAGACTCCACTGATGGTCAAATGTTTTAAACAGTGAAATAGTTTGCAACTAAAGATGGGTTCTGTTTCTGCCTGGATTTTGAAATTACAGACTGTCTACAGCTTGCATAAAATCTGTTTTAAAATTGTTTAATTTCAATCTTTATTTTCTCTATATACTCTTCTCAAGCATAAGAAAGCATGATTTTTAGTAGACAGTTGATTAATCAATTTGTTGTGGATAGTTATATCACAACCTATAAATCTTCTGGTTTTCAGCAATGTTCTGATTTTATCCAAATTATTATTTACATTTAGACAAATTAACGTTGACTTGTTTTCTTGGCAGGCCTATTTTTAGTAAAAATATATATTTTCCCTTTTGTAATGCTTCTTCCCTGGTCATAAGTGCTAGAAAATAGATTTAAATATTAGAAAAGAATTGCAAGCCTAAATCACATTTTCATAATGTATCAGTAAATTGTTGAAGGACTCAAGTTATTTTAAAATAATTTTCACTGCCATATACTTAAATTTTCAATTATTCCTATTTGATATCACTGTCAATTTACTGTCTCCTTTCCCCACATGCAGTAACAAAATATGTTAAGAGCTCTTTTTACTTGTCAGATGAAAAGGCAAGAGTCTATTCTCTCCAGCACCAAAAAAAAACCCCAAATGTTTGAGGACTTTTTCCCACTACATAGTTTATTGGCTTTTTTTTCTCTCAGTTTTACATAAATGATTAATCCGAAGAGACTTGGACCAAGCTTTCAAGTAACATTTTCCTACACAGGAAATGTCAACACAGCTTCAGAACACTGTAGGCATGTGAAGGCTGTGTGACATTAGGGGTCCTCATGGGGGGAAAAAAGGTCTTCTCAAAGGTCTTGTCCAGCCTCTACAGATTCCATGTGATTGCAGCCCTACTCTCAAGTGTATTGATTGTTGCCCCCATTTTGGTGTTATCTGCAAATTTGGAAAGTGTGCACTTGGTCTCCCTTATGTGGCATTGATAAAAATGTTAGAACAGGTCTCAGGATTCATCCTTGCAGTGTTTCAATTGTCATAGGTATTCAGAAGTACAACCTATTTACCATCACCCACTGAGCTAGATCATCCAGCCATTTATTTCTTTTTTTTTAATCCAGCCTTCCAGACTGTAATGATTTAACAAGAATAATGTAGGAGATGTTTAAAACCCTGTGTAAATAAATTATATCTATTGCTCTTTCTTCATCCACAAATGTGGTTATTTTATCATAGAAGGCAATCAGGTTGGTTAGGCCTGATTTATCTTCAGTAAATCTGTGCTGGTTGTCACCTTTTTCTCCTTTATGTGTCCAAAAATATGTTCCAAGAGGACTTGCTCCATGACTTTCCAAGTGACTTAAAGAGAGGGTTTTTTGCCCTGTGGTTCCCCACATCGGCCTTTGAAGATGTTTTCTCCAGTGCTTGGGTACCTCCCATGATTTCCATGAATTTCTGAAGATGACAGAGTTATGTCAAGGACATACTCAGCTTTCTTAGGACCCTGAAGATGAAACCTGTTGGATCTCAGTGACGTGTAAAGATCAGTCTCTCCAAGTAATCTCTGCCTCAGTCATCAGACATTACTGATAGTTCATCTCCTCTTTGAACCTTTGACCAAGTACAGTGGCCTTTTTGAAGACTAATGCACAAGTGTTGTTGAGTAGCTCAGCTTCATTGGTGGCTCATGCCACTTAGTCACCTGTCTCATTTACCAGCAGGTCTACATTGACCTTGTTCAGCCTTTTGATGCTAACAGAGCTGTTGGACACCTTTGGTTGGACTCAACCTCTGCATGAAAATTCCAGGTTTTTTTAGTTCTAGCACATAGCACTAAAAGCTGGTAGAGGCTGTACAGACTGTTGATCTCTTCTGCTCATACTAAATGGTCTTGGCCTCCTATAAATGTCCAGACATTTGGGAATGATGCTGGCTCTCACACAAAGAACTTGTTGTGCAAGAAGCAGTCTGATGATGAGAGCAGAGAGACTTGAGCTGGAGCTTGCAAACTTAGTGTTTTTTCTTTTTTTTCAGGTGGCCAATAAGTACCTTTCTGTGGTATTGAAATAGATTTTGGTCTTTTGCCTTCCTCTTTAGCCTGAATAGGATTCTTTGGAGCATCCCAAGAGATTTCTGGATCATTGGGTTATTTCCTTTGCTCTTTAGGTTGTGGATTTGAACTCAGAAAAGCCCAGTCTCTTTTTCTGGAAGATGTTTGTGTGACTCAGGAGGACTCCATTAATTTTTCTTTTTCACAGTAAAATGGATAACAAAGGCTTTTACTTAATTATAAACTTTTTTGTTTGTTTTTAGTTAGAAGAAAAAAACCCTAGTTATATGGATATACTATTGACATAATTTGATGTTTGGTTTTGAATTTTACTTTGTTTCCTGAAATGGAATTATTTAATTTAATAACATCAGCAGTTTATTGATGTGGTTTTGTGGCTTTTAATAAATAGATTTATGCCAAGCATTGTGAGAAGAATTACATTCCTTATGCCAGTTACAGTTTTAAGAACGCTAGGTCCATGTTTTAAAGTTAATTCTGTATGTAATGAAGCTCCTTGTTCCAGTTTCTTTTTAACTTTATTTTTTTTTTAAATATGTCAGTGTGATTATTTCCTAACATGCTGTAGGAAGTTACAATTACCTGTAGGAAGAACTATTATTTATTGCCGTGATTTTGTGGCTGCTTTGTTAATTTGGAAAATTTTCTTTGTCCCTACATTTGAAAATCTATACACTTAACATCTCTAGGAGAAGTGATGACTGTGATATATTTTCAGTATAGGAAGAATGATTTCCCTTGGTTGTTATTGATGTAGCAAAGCATCCTCTTCTGTCACACAAGGACATTGTTTTTGAGCCACACAAGGGGCATGAAGAAATTTTTGATGCATACAATTTTGAAGTGAATGATGAAATGTGTGATTGCAGAAGTTAAGTGAGTTAAATTGTTAAAATGTTATTCAAAGATAAGGCATTTCCACAAGCAGTCACTGGATCTTTGAACCCTTCTGGCTAAAGTCAGAATATTCGTAAAGCAAAAGGAGAATGTCTGTGTATCTAAACCTAATAAGAACATTGTGAAATCACCTTGCTTTGTGTAGGGAGAGTTTTTGTTGTTTGGAATTCTTTGTTCTGTGTTTGTGATTCTCATTTGAAATCAACTTTTCTGATAGTAAAAATCTGTCCCTGATGGTTTTTTTTAATATATTCAGTGTAAAGTTTTGTTTTGGGTAACTGGAAGTTTGTGTGTGTATAAGAAAGTCATGCATTACTGATAGTAACCTATCTTATGTCCTCATCTAATTTTTCTTAACTGTATGTAATTTCAAATGAAACAGTGTAATATTAAGTTAATCCAGTTGATGAGAAATAGAAATTACATTCTGCATAACATAGAATTCAGGCTAAATGGGTAAATAGAAGAAATAATATATGTCCTGCTAAATTGTAAGCATGCCAACAGCAAAAAATTCAGATTGTGCTCTGCACTATCGTTCCATTATAGCTTCTTTTTTCAGTCTCTGGTACCATCAAGCATAAAAATATTGATAATTACAGTGAGTTTATGGATCATAGTGGATCAGTTTGTGGATCAGCCAGGGATTACTGAGGTTGCCCTTGAAGGAAGAGAAATCCCTGAGGAGATGATTATGAGGTCTCATAGCCAAGATGTACACCACCATGTTGGTGAGAAGCAATGATGAATCCCAACAAGCTCAATGAAGGAAATATTTTGTCAATATCTTAGATTCACAGAGCACGTGCAGTTGCCAAAACAATAAGATAAAATGTGAAAGACATCAGTTACCTCTCAGGGATACCAGTCACCTGTTTGTTTTTTGTCTTTCTTTTAGCCAGGATGAAGCCAATTTTCCTTTTACTGATTTTTTTTTTTTTTTTTTTCCCCTTCAGTAAGCTTTCTTTTAACTAGTAGCAGAGTGTTCCAGCTAGGAATATTAACAAACGCTGGAATGTTTTTCTAACTGCTGGGTCTTTAAAGTCCCACCTTTACTCTGCCAGCTCAAACTCTATGGGGAGATCTATGACCCCTCCCGTAGGAGGCTGAATGAGACACACAACAAAATTGGGCAGAGATATTCTATTCCATATATCTACGTAAGCTCAGAGGAAGGTCAGAGATCACAGGAGACAACTTCCTTCCTGCTTCTTCCCTTCTATCCATAGCCAGTGTCCGGGCAGGACTCCATCCCTCCATCACTGTTGACCCCCAGGCTGGAGCTCTCCTGACCCTCATCTCCAGCAGCTCCAGGACTTGTTGGGACTGTTTGCAGCTCAGGAGATGCTGGGGGTGGGTGGAGGCAATAGGGGTTTTGCACACTTCCTGAACACATCTGAATACAATTGTACATATTTTCTTATATCATTAGTGTTTAATTAAAGCTGTGTAGTTTAGTTTTCAATCCAGCTCTTTTTCTCTCTCTCCTTCCCTACCTGTGTGGGAGGGGATCAAGAGCATTGCTGTCAAACCTGAGTCAAATGGTGACAGTTTTCTTCTGCATTTCCTTTAATTTTCCAGAACAGAAATTTTTGTCATGCAATTTCATACCAAGTAGAGGCATTTTAATAGGGTTGCTGCTATACTTACCTGCTGGTGTCTCCTCTGGATATCAATGAGTACTTTATTAGCCATGGATGTATATATGCTGTAGCATGTGAGACATTAGAAAGGGAGGGAAAAGCAGTAAATTTCAGCACAAAGCACAACTGTTGTGAAAAAAGCTGAAGAAAGATTCAGGTGCGTTTCAGGATTATAGAAACAGATGATGCATATTCAAGATAGAGCCATAATTTTTACATATATATATATATATATATAAAAGCTTTGGATGACGAACTTAAAACATTAAGTCTTTCCTCCAGACTTGCAGCACAATGTGTTCTTTCCTTTCCCTTTGAAATCAAAGTTACCCCTGATTTATTGTCGGTGAAGTATGTATATTTGCATTTCTTAAGCATGTTTCAGTTAACCAAAACCACTTGGGGGTGCTTAGACCATCACATGTGTTTTATTGCCTTTGAGACAGACCCAAGCGTTTAAAAAATGATCATACTATTATATTGGGTTTAAAATATGCATATGGTTTTGAAAAAACTGTTTTCCTCAGATTTCCTTGTGAATAGATGTCGTGAGCCGATGGGACTGTTCCCCACAGTAGAATACATAAAACATAACATAGAAGTTGGTAAATACTCAACAGAAAAAGAACTACCTGAATTTGTGCTTTTTTATTTACAGTGCTGTTTGGTAGCGTTTTAGTTGTACTTCTACAGCCTGATTTATTACTATGGTGACAAATATCTGCAATAAGAAATGTACATGGTCGGAATAAAAGAATTATGGAGAAAACCTACTTGGCTTAAATATTGTGGATTAACTGGAATAGGCTAGTTGAAGATAAAGCCTTATTTCATGTGTTATTTTTCTTTCTTTTAAAGAAGGCTGCATAAGATTTCCTCTCTCCTGCACTTTTCTGCAAAGGTGTTTTGTTTTTTTTTCCTGCTGTTTGATGGAATTGATAGCATACATAGAATTCATGGCATTGGGTTCTGAAAAATATTCTGTAGTAGGTGAAGGGAAGTTTCAACAGCCTTTACCCACTGAGCTTCAGAGTGAGACTTATGACTAGTATCAACTTTCAGCTTGGGAGCACCCATCCTTTTTTGAAAAGATAGAATTCATTTGGGGATTTCAGAGACCTGCCATAACAGGGTATGACAACTCAGAGTCACTGGTGGTGACAAGCCCTTCCCCTGCTGGTTTTCCCCTTTCAGGAAGGTTCTGCTTTACATGTGGGGAGCAACTATTAGGAAGTACTTCCTCATGGAGAGGGAATGGAATGGACTTCCCAGGGAAGTGGTGGAGGCACCAACCCTGCATGTGTTCAAGGAAGGGCTGGATGTGACACGTAGTGCCATGGTCTGGCTGATCTGGTGCTGTTAGGTCATAGGCTGGACTTGATGATCTTGAAGGTCTTTTCCAGCCTTGGTGATTCTGTGATTGTGTGAACTCATCTGGAGATATGGTGTGGACCAGTCCTCATAACACTTGAGTTTGGTGGAAAAAACTTCTACATTCCCAGGACTAGTTAGCCTGTCCAAAGTGGCATGTACCTGAAGAGGAGGTGCACTTCTTTTGTTTGTTTGTGAATTTACTGACGTGCTTTGTGGCTCCTCAAAGTCACCTGAGAGTATTCTCAAAGATGAGAGCATATGGGATCCAGCAAAGCAAAGTGTTAGCTTATATATTAGGAAGAAGAAGAGTAAACCAAGTTCTGTTTAGCATGAAATTTCTGTTTAGTTACCTCTTGTATTTTTTCAGTGACTTTAGGAAACTGAATATTGTGTTCTTGTCTTTTCCTAACAAGTCTGACTTGTTTTGTTCCTTAACTAATACCTTTCTTTTTCTTCAAGTGTCTTCAGTTCAAGTCACAATGTTTTCAAGAGGGTTTGTACTATTTCATGTGTCATATGTTATAAAAATATATTTGTACTTATCTATTAAAACATTTGTTCACAGTTTCTCCATTTAGTAGTTCTGGTAGATAATGCATCATTAATATAGACAGCAGGCTTGATATTTATAGCCTTTTTGCAAACAACCCTCTCAAATATAACATCTGACATTTCAGATGCTCACGTTGTCCTACAGGGTGCTTTCTAAAAGGGATGAATCTATCTTGAGATTTTAAACATGTCTCCTTTATGTGGTCTTTATTCCTCATGCCAAATGGCTAGACTCTCAGCAGGTATGTTAATCTGTAGTTCAGTTGAAATCAATGGAATTACAGGCCTCATTAATTGTAGTCTTTTACCCAAAACATGGGAAGAGTAAATGCCTGTCTGTCTAGTTAAAAAATATTGAAGCCATGACTGCAAAAGATCTCTAGGAATCTAATGGATTTATATTACCAAAGTGGGCTTTTTCTGCAGTCCAGAAGAACCTAAGTTTTGCAAGTCTTATGTAATGCTGTTAATGTAAAGACTTCTTATCATGTTCCAAATTCTTACAGCAACTCTTGCCTCTTTTCAGTGATCTCAAATAACTTCAGTCCTTAGAGTGAGATCCTTCTTGCAAGACAGTCTTTAAGCCTATTGGAAGGATGGGCTTGGCCCCACAGAGCTTCCAAAATTAGGGACTACACTATAGCTCACTTGATGCTAAATGTTATTTGTAGCACAGTTTTATTTGTGGACTTTATATGTTTCTAATCATGGGAATCTTCTTTGCCATTTTTTTCCCCCCAAACATTTCTTGCCTCTTTTGTGCTTCCAGGTTGCATGTGAAAACTGGTCTTGGCAGGGTTTTGTGATCTATGACTTCAGTTAGAGCCAGAAACATCAGCTGCCATGTGCCACGTTGCTTTCTGAGCCCTTCTCACAGATTGTGCTGAGAAGGAAAATACTTGGCAAGTTTGCCACTGGCACCTAACCTTCCATCCCCATTTGTAAATGGCAACTGTGTATAATGTATTTTTTTAAAAGATCTCTATTTTTATGTATGCAAAACAAGTAAACAAGAAGGAAATGAAGGAAGTAAACAGTGGCATTCATGAAAAACACAAGTGGTAACCTTGGAGACAGAAAACCAAGGGTGCAGAGCTGTTGATTTATTTTTAAGCTTAAGTGCTGTAATGGTCTGTAATGGTCTATTCATACTTTCTGTATACTGCAGACTTCTGCATTTCAGGAGCAACAGAAACAGTGAGCATACATTTTTACCCCTATAGTTTTAAATTTGTCTCTAGGATACATGTGATTCTGAAGGATTGGCTTGGTTTCCATGCTCAATGAACCCATCAGGTTGTGACTCAGGCTGTTGTTTTTCCTCACCCTTTATATGTGGATTTGACTTGAGGATGCAGACTTGTACCTCATAGTCAAAGGCATGTTTTCAGTTTTGAATACAAAAGAGGCTGTGTTGCTGTAGGAAAGAGGGATACATGCTATCCTGCTGCTTTCTGAAAACAAGGAACTACTGCCAGTCATTTTTGTGTGCTATTACAGATCTGTGTTTCTGATCATATCCAGAAGGCAACAGTTATGTTTTTTAATGCTTATTTAATAATTAAAAGCTAATTGTCTTTAGTTACTTCCTACTGTGCCTGGGATATTTAGAGCTAGAATAGTATTTCTGATATTTCCATTAAAATAAAGGAGATTTGGACTCCTCTACTAAATATAGCCAGTTGTGAGTTATTAATGGCAGTAGTGTCATAGCTAATCTGTAATAAGATGAATTAAAACTCTTGAAATCTGCAGCAGAATAAATACTGTGCAGCTCTACAGTGTAAAAGAAAGGGCATGTCTAGGTCTCTGGTGTGTTGTTTCTGGTATGGAAGCATGTCCTTGCTCTTTGTGTCCTGGGTTTTTTTTAATACTACATTCAATATAAAGATACTTGCTCACACACTTAGAGCTTTTGATATGGATCAGGTCTTTGTAAAGTGCATGGATGTTGCCAGGGACAAGAAGAAGGATTTGATTTCTGGATTGGCAGATGATAAATGGTCACTCAACATTGGTTGCATCTGAATGTATCCAGCAATTATAAAGATCTGTGCCAAAACTGGCAGTCATTATTTAGTCTTACTAGGGTAAGTGGGAGTTTCACCTGACTATCAAGTCTGAGATTCATTTCAAAGCTGGTAACATCACTCAAATGTCTCATACATCTTACCTGTATGCCTGTAACCTCATCTGCTTACACCTGAGCAACTTCATGAGGTACTGTGAATTTATTTGACTTCAGGTAAGAATCTGAGCTTAATTTTCTATACATCTTTCACCTCTTGAGTGGTGTATATAGTTCTTACTTTCATAACACTGTGTAACTGTTACTGTTTTGTTACAAACACATTGAGCTTTAAAGCTGTACCTCAAGGCATTTCTGCTCAGAAGATGAACTCTCTTCTTGTGATAATTGTATTGGTAAGACTAAATCTTCCAGTGCTGCCAGAAGTAATTGCACGTGTTTCTATCTTGGTTTTGAATCTACAGAAAACACAGGGTCTTGCAGAGGGAATAGGATCTTTCTTAATTGTTTTAGTCATTATGATTTTTCATTTAATCATCTCTGCTTTCAGGAAATCTATCTTCTTTGCTGGCTTGAATTTGATGGCCTTTTTATCTTATGGCTTTCAATATATTCTTAAAAATTACAAAAGGTAAAAAATGTTCTCATTCAAAAATGAAAAGAACGTGGAAACCCCTCAATAGATCAAATGTTTTCCTTATTTCCTCTTTCTGGGATTCTGTTATGGAGAACCTGATAGGTTTGGGTGGTCCCTTTTCCATCCCACTTCACAATTCCCTGTAGCATTTCTCCTTTTATGTTCAGCTCCATGTTTATATAAACTAAAAATAATGGAGTTATTTTTTTTTAATTTGTTTAATTCTAGTGCCATCTGGTATTATATAAATTCTTGTTACTCGTTGTAAACAGCAGATTATATTGCTGTTCAGATTTTTAGGTTATGATCTAATTTGCAAGCACTTCAGTGATTTGCTCTTTATGAACATGTTTGAGGATAACAAGGAAGATTGGAACCAGTTTTTGAAGGGACTTATTACCTTATAGGGAAACACAACCTGGTAGTTCAATTGATGGCCAAATGAAATGGGAAGCAAACTACCCAAAAGCCTAATGGAGGCAGTGTTTCCCTTTCTAAATGCTAACACAGGAATGAAATTGAATTAATTATAAAGAACTAGGCTGTTTACAGTAGAAAATTCTGCTTTAAAAACAAACAAGCTTTCTTTTTCCCTGCTTTCTGCTGAGTATTCTTGGATAGAGAATCTGGAAGCATACTGAAGTTGATGGGCAAAATTACCCAAATGCTGATGAGAGCTCTGACATTCCATCTTCTCTTCTGCATCTGCTTATACAGATCTTTGAGGACAATGTACTTACCTCCAAGGGCTTTTCCATGTCATTCCTCTACACTGCAGCTCCCTGTGTCATCTGGCTCTTGGGAATAAATCCTAAAGTGAAATGTTTCTTTGCTGCATGTTTCATTTTGAAATCACTGGTCAGTGTTCAAAATGGAAAATCTAAACACTAAGAATGTTCCCAAAATATGCTTTGGTGCATATTTATAATTTTTTCTTCATGTGTGAAAGGGAATTATACCACCCTTCTGGAGGTGTGAGCTGTCAGCTCTCTCAAGCGGTAGCAGACCCCTGAGGTGTGAGGCATGGGGTCTTAGAGGCTTTGGGTCCACTCATACCCCACCTGCAGAGTGAACTGACCAAGCCTGGGCCCACAAAGATTATTTTCTTGGAGTCCTTGTACTACAGTTACCTCAGTAACAATACCTGTCTTTTTAAAATGCATGGAGAACTGCAGTTAAGTGATACCATTGGACCAGCGTCTCAGAATTCAGATGTAAGGTAATCCAGATTGGGTTGAGTGGGGTGATTGTTTTTATTTTTCATTTTATCTGCATTTTCTGCATCCTAATTTATGCCGTTATGTTAGGCATACAGTAAAAAAAAAAAGTGTACTGGGATAAATTTTCCAGAGGAGGTGGCCCTGAAATGAAGGTCATAAGGTTGTCCTGTGGCAGTGATTCATAGAGACACTCAGTTTATCGCAGAAATGAGCACTACATTCTTTGAGAAACTAAAGAGTAATCATCTCAGAAGAGATGATGCAAAGGGGAGGCATAGATGGTGTAATATCTACAGGAAGTTTGAACTGGCATATAACCTTCAGAAAAAGATACAGGAAAATGCTGTAGAAAGGTTTAGATGCACAACTGAATATTTTAGAATCTGGGATAGGAAGAGAGAGAAAATGGAATTGAGTTCAGCTGTGTTTAGTCATAATTATTAAAAAAGTGATACAAAATGGGTATCATGGCTTTTTGGCAATGCATGGATACTGCAAAGATTTAGCCTTGCTGTTACACTTTATACAGGAAAAAATGCCTCTTCTGTACCATGGAATAAGAGTGTTTCCTAGGCCAGTCTGCTGGAGATGCTTGGGAGGCACACAACAGAGGAACAGGAAAATTATGGATGTAATTTATGTTGTACTGTATTTTTAGCAATTTAGTATGTTTTCTCTGTGGTTATGATTTTTTATTTTTTTTTTGAGAGAGAGATTGGCAAAAAAACTCTACTCAAAGAGAAAGCCAAGACCCATTTCCAGTTGTAATTGAACAAACTTAAATACCTAACATTTTTCAGATTTTGTTGATGAAAGCACACACTCAATTGGCATGAAAAAGCTTTTAACTGGTAACCTGTAAATAGTGTTGAAAATAGGAATTAAGGAGACTTCTGTCCAGACTTCTGGAGACAGTAACTGTTACGATAGATACGGGGTATAAGAAATTATCAGACAGGTGAAAAACCTGCAACACTGTCCAGCTTGTCAAATATGATTCAGCCTCCTAAGAATCCATATTTTTTTTTTAAGACTAAACTGGATAATACTTGCAAGGGAAAAAGGAATTAAGAAAATCTTCAGATTGCTGTATCTGCAGTAGTTTTTGGAGAAAATATGCCCATAGTTATAAAGCTATTAGATTGATGTGAAGATCTCTAGTGTTCCAGACAAGCTGCACAGAACTCACAAACAAGCACGTGTTATGTCTCGATACAGAATTTGGAAGAGAGGTTTGCTTAAATACCTCATGTATTCCTGAATAGCACAAAGGATAGGAAAAGAAGCAATGTCTTTCTGGTGACACTCCCCCTGCAGCTATTTGGCACACCAAACTGCAAAAGCATTTGATTTCTTTTAAAATGCCTTTGGATAGAAATTACTTTAATAGGCTACTTACTTTGTCAGTGTTTGGTTAGAGATCTATCCCCAGGTGGATTTGCAAAGAGGTATCAATGTCTAATCATACTTGTAAGATTAATATTCTGAGGTCTTGTCGCAAGTGGTTTGAAAGTTGCTTTAGGTGCATGAACAGTCTGTGAATTGGTTGGTGCAGAGCTTTGGGTCTGTGGCAAAAGGAAACTCTTCTCTATGTGTTTCCATTATTAGATCCAGAAGGGGCTGTGCGGGCAGTCAAGTCTCCTGACACTAAAATACCTCTCCTGAGTATAAATGGTTTCCTTCAGCAACACAGAGATTCTAAGGGAGATGGAGAAGCTGGTTTATAAACCAGTACCTAGTCTGCTAATTTCACTTCATCATGCTGTTCCTGAAGAGCATGAATCCTGAGGCATGATCTGGATAGCACAGGGAAAGGCTTCCAACTGAGCCTTTTCTTCTGCCATTTCATCCCTGAAAATGAGAAGGATGGATGTCTATGTATCTTTCCAGCTATCTTCATGTCTAGATGACTTGTTTGAAAAAAATGCTAAAGGTAGAAAGTATGAGACATTAAAATTTAGGGAAATAAAGGCAAAGCCTCAAGCCTCATCTTGATGAGAACTGTAAAATGGTCAGGTATGCAGTTCAAGAACCAAAAGCAGGTTCAGGAGTGGCTGTTGTTTAAACAAAACTGTATAAAAGAAATAGCGTGGTGTGGATCAAGATCTATCTTCCTACTCACGGTTACCTGTTCTGGGTAAAGATGAGAGCAACAACAGCATCTAAAAAGCTGTCCGCGTTTTCAGTCAAGGCAAGTCATGAAGATATTTATGACACCGACGCCACCTGTCGCCAGCCAGGGGGTACCGGCTGTCAGGAGCTGCCGAGACGTGTCCCCCCCAGTTCGGAGGGGCTGCTGAACAAGACCGAGGCGGTTTTATCCGGAGGAGCGGCCGCTGCGGGGCCGCGTTGCGGGGCGGAGCGGGGTGGGAAGGCACCCCCGGCGCGCTCACCCAGCGCGGCTGACACCGGCGCTCGGGTTACGGGTCAACCG
>NW_009952798.1:1597280-1611496 GCF_000747805.2 Chaetura pelagica
CAGCGGAGCTGGGCATGCTCCGGGGTCAGCACCCCGCTCAGCGCTGGGGCTCAGGCTGGGTCCCGGCTCCAGGCTCCGCAGCAGGGCTGTCCCACGCAGGAAGTGTCTGAGCAGCCTTGGTCCCACCCACCTCGCCACCTTTTGTACCCTAATGACCCACCTGCCCAGCCAGCGTCAGTGTGCAGAGCCAGCTGGCTTCCGTGAGCCCCAAGTTAGGGGCTTGGTAACTAGTAGGGGCACTGCCTAACCTGTTGCTCATCCTTCCTGCCTTGTACCACGTCTGTTGTTTTGCTTTCGTTTGACCTTGAGCAGCAGGCCTGGTTTGGGTCTGTTAGCTGGGTATCATCAGCAGAAGGCCGTTGCTGGCCTAAACCGCATTTTGTTTAGACTTATGTGGGGAAGAAGAACTGTTTCCCACACCATTTTGTCCCCAGGAAGAATTTGGAGATTGCCCTTACTTCCCCAGAAAAGCTGGCTGCCTTCAGCAGATGGCCTTGAAATGTGCTTTCCTTGTCCAGCAACGCTGTGACTTTATTTCTTCTTCATTAACTGTTTTTCAAATTCTTTTGACACATTTGTGGTGTGCAGCACGGCACGGTTATTTTAGAAAAGTCACAGAAATCTTTTTGTGGTGCTTGTAAGGAAGTTTAAACCCTTCAAGACTCCCTGACCAAATGAGGTCGCACCAACAGTTACTGTGCTGATCAAACACGCTGCTTTTACATCCTCATCCACATCTCAAGGATTGTATCACAGACTGCTTCAAAAGGAGCAGGAGGATAGAAGTTCTTCCGGAAACTTTTGCACTGCAAATCTGCAGGACAAAAAAATCCTCCTAAAGCAACATCAGAAGTAAAAATTCCTAGTTTTCACTGTGACTCTTCTATTATTTTCTCTAGTGAAAACTTTCAAGTGACGCTTTCACTGACCTCTTCTAACATCTTATTTCTGCCTAAGAAGCTGATATATAAGAAAAAATGTAACTGTTGGATGAACTGTAATTCTTAAGTCAGCATGTTCTGTTCAATTTCACTAAATGAGAAGAACCTTAAATATACTCTTCCTCCTGTGCCCTTTTTGATCATAGTATTAAGACAGACCGGAAATCCAGCCAGCTTTCTTCTCTCTTGAGGTACAAAGCAAAATGAAAACACTGTGGAGTCTCATGTTCTAGGCAATGCTCACATACTTGTTATCAGAAAATGGATGATGAAACCATTGGTATATTACTGCTTAGGCTTTTGATCAGGGTTCTATTGTAGATGCCATACAGATTTGGCACAAAAATTAGGTTTCAGGCACAATGACTATAAAAGTTCAATGCAAATTTCAAAACTAGTTTGAAACAAAGAAATGCAAGCATGTCCAATAGACTAGGCAAAATTGAAGCCAGACTGCTGCCAGGTAATCACTGTAATTTATAATATGTGTTCTACAGATAGAGGCACCAGCTTACTGCTGTGTTGAGTAGATAATGCATAAAGCACACTTTAGACTTTATTCTGGTCTCAACTTTGTTCTTAAGCGTTAGGGCAAGAGCTACAAGAGGTTGGAAGACTCTTACAAAGCTGAAACAATTTTAGATCAGCTAAGCAGTGTTGTTTTCCTTCTTCACAAGTGCTGTGCTAGATGCAATACCTTTATTTTTGTGTTTTAAGAGTTGGAGTTGCTGCTGGTAGGGACCCTAGGAAAACTCCCTAGTGAATCATCCCATGTGCTCTTGCCTTAACTTGAGAAATGGCAAAATTTCTGTAGGAGCCTGGAATCCAAAGACGTTTGGCCATTGCCATCAGCATCCCAGCAACTTTCATGTCTTCCTGGGGTAGAAAATGATAGTACATGCTCTCTTCAGTTCACTTGTAAAGAATAAAGGAAGAGTGTTTATGGGACTTCTTAAATTGTTGAACATATTGCCAGTGAGTAGCTTGTCTCTAAACTGGTGGGAAACATCCAGTACAAACAGATGGTCAATCATCATTCAGCTTTCTGCTGTATAACACAACAGTTTTCTCTCTTTTCTTTTTACAATATTATCATTGTAATCAGATTAGTGATAGGAATATTCATAGCAGTCTGTGACTGCCTGGGCACTGCATGACCATCTTCTGCCAGAAGTACCTGGCCTGTGGCTTTGGATGCAGAGATTAATTCTTCCCCTCCTTTGCCTAGGCTGCACAAGAGGGAAAAACAATCTCCTGCCAATGTTATTGTGTTGAGATTCAGCTTGTGAGAGCACCTCTGAGGAATAAAGGATGGGAGAACAAGACTATTAGGATATAGTTATTTACATTTTCTATTCATGAGGACCAGCACTTGTGTCATAATTAGATTCAGGTCTTAGAAGTTGGCTCTACTGTATCATACAGTATTTACTTTATGTAGCAGAGTGGGTGAAGTTTGTGTACGTGCAACTGGAAATCCACAACAACTTGTTCATCCTAGAGACTGCAAATTCTCTTGGGAAAAGGAAAAGCAAAATCAAGTCTCTGCTTGGCTGTTCTCTCAGACGCAGTTGTAGTGACCTGCCCACGACACCCTACCTGCTGGTTCTGCCAGGTATCTCTTTTTCAAAACAATTTTCCATTCCAAGAAAAAAAAAATGAACTCTTGAAAACATGCTTACCAAGATTACTAAAGGAAGGAAGCTTATTTCAGCTGCATGTAGTCCTTTATTTGTTGTAAATAAATCAAACAGCTACATTAACATCTTGTTTCATTTCTGTTTTTTACAGCCCAGGCTGATAGTAAACCTTTTAAAAGCTTTCAATTAAAACCCAGCTGCAAGAGTCTTCACTTACACTAGACTTTGAAAATGGCCTTTTTTTTTTTTTTTGTGGTGTAATGTGTTTTATACCTCCCTGTGGTCTTCAAATTACCTGGTCACCAAAAAGGCATTTACAATTCTCTTAAAATAAGTGCACTCAGAGGTGCCAACAGAGAGTTACACATGAGGATGTATTTTATATATGCAGATTGCAATCTAATAAAAAAATCAGTCACTTCCCATTCCTAGGCTTGTGTGTATTTATCATCATAAACATAGAGGCTGGGGTGAGGAAATGAGATGGTAGGGAGGGTATCATTAAAAGCAATAGAAGACAAATCTCCGAGGTGAAGGTAGATTCTTGCAAAATACCAGGTAAAAGCTGTTGACAGTTTCTTTTGTGTATCTAAGCGGCACTGACCTAAAACAGCCCCATAAATTAAGCTGCTCAGGAGCAGTACGTAACAGAACAGACATTCTGCCAGCTCCTTGCTAGTGCCCAGCACGATCCAATCATTTTCTGTAAGAGCAGCTGAGGGAGCTAATTGTGTGGCTAAGAGGGTTGCAAGAAATTATTAGTCACCTCTGCAATATCCCTGGTAAGTTATTAGTACACTTTAGCAAAGCTGTCTCAGTACTGTAGAGTCGTCTGCAGAGAGGTTCAGGGCTCTCTACATAATCAACATATATGTCTCTGCAATTAGAAAGCAACCAGGCTTTCCAGTACCATGTTGGTGCAGAAGAGCTGCAGGAGTGGCTGGAAGCAGGCTGTGCTGCCATTATTTTACTAGGCACCTGCAGCTTGATGCACCAAATGGGTCTGGTGTAGGGCACGTGTTCCAGTTCTCTAAAATTGCTCACTAGGTGCTATATTGAGTCTAAGTGGGTTTTAAGTTTTCATGTTACGTGTAGAACAGCAAATTATACCGGTTCAAGCGTGATGCTGCATTGGCAAGGTTTGATGAGGTACCGTCTGGGAGGAATTCTGTGGTACAAAAGTAGCCCTTGAGGGAGGGGGGAGAAAGGTTATCACATTTGAACCACAGCATGAGTCTATATTGAAAATCAATATTTTGACCTACGCAGTGTGTTGCATATTTTGCACCTTGTTATGAGTTGTAAAGGTGGTTCATTTAGAGTTTTGAGTGATTCCTTGGATAAAGCAGATAGAAAAAGTGCTGCTATATCTTGACTGTTATATGCTAGATAAGCCTTTATCATTACTCTTTTCAGCTCTAAAAACAATCAAACAAATTGCTCCTGAGGTGGAAATAACACTTTGGTCACTTTTGCTCACACTGAGCAGTGACTGACTCCACTGGTATTCCCTGGAAATCTGAATCTGCCCAAAGGATAAGGCAGTGATTTCTGGCAGACTCAATCCAGAGTGAATAAATCTACTGATGAGCTATGGACAGGCAGTAAAGGGGTATCTGCACTGTTGTGCTATTGTTGTTCAAGCTGTGTCCCTGGAGGGCAGCCTCAGTGTATGTCACTGACATGCTAAAAAACAGTTGGTTTGCATCTGCAAACAATACTGCTTGTTTTTTCATGAGTTCTTGTGATCTGACTGAAGCCTGATGTCAGAGTTTTAATCTTGTCCTACAATTGCTTGAAAGATATTAAATGAGTCATAAGGAGGAACCAGAGTGGATTATACTAATTCTGATTTCCTCCTTGTGTCCTGCACACAGTGTATTAGGAAAGGAAAATTTGCCAAAGGTGATGTGCTGAGAGCAGTGACACTCACCAACAGCTAGTCAGAAAAAAAAGGTTGCTGTTTCCAGATTTCATCCTCTCAGAGACTCTTGTATAGCTGGTCATATGTTGTCTTAGGTATGTGTTTATGTTGTCAGACAAGCATCCAGGACCAGCTGTCTATTTTCAGAGCAATTTGCAAGGTTTGTTACATCTTGTGGGATCTGTCTAGTCCATCAGTCAGGCTGTGGGCAGGGGAATAGCGTTGTGGAAAACAAGCATATCTGTTGTCTGTCTCAGTCCATCTGACAAAGCATCCAGTCCCCAGGAACACTTGGTCTGGGTAGAGTAGTGGGGGCAGTGTGCTGCTGAAATGCAGAAAGTGTATGCTCTGCTCATTTGGCAGCTTGGTGAAAACCAGGTTTTACCAGTGACCAGACTGTGTGTATGTCCTATTTTATGAGACCTCGTAGGTTCCTGTGCTGAGTGGTCTAACTTCCAGTGTGCCTCTGCATAACCTTCTGTGGCAGCTACTACTTGTCACAACTCAGTGACAGCTCTCAGTAACTCCAGCAGCTGGCAGTCCTCTCCAGAAATCTGATGTCGTTTATACTGCTTGATGCACTTTTGCCAAAATTGGAAGATATGAGATCAAATAGGCCTTGAATCTTTTTTGGGGGCAGAAATTGGGATTTTCAAAGCTAAGAGCTTCCCTTATTCCATTTTTTTTTTTTCTGTGGCAGTGGCATATTTCCTTCTTATTAAATACAAATACTAAAAGTCTAGTAAGCATTCAAGTCATGCAGAATTTTTTTTACTGCCTTAACGACATCAGCATTTCTAGTTTGTAATACAGAAGCTACATAACAAAAATACTGGTAGTATTTTGCATTTGCATGTACAAGTATTATATGAAGGAGGCTTTAAATAGTATTAAACATTTTCTTGTAGAATCCAAACATAGTTATTGGAATAATACTCTAAACCATCAATTTTCACTCCAGTTATCCAGCAGTTCTTCTATACACAAGCACGTATGGTTTCACAACGAAAGAAATAATTGCATGAAATACAGCCAGTGTTAAAAAGGAAAACAAGTGACAATATAAAAAGCACTTAAACAAATCTTGTTATTTAATAGTCACTTTAACAGTTAAGTGGTCATATAAATGTTGGATGTGCTGCCACAGTAAATATTTCAATTATATTCCCTTACTCCTTTGGCCTCTTATGCAATGGTTGGCGTCCTATCTGTTTATGGAATTATTGCAATTTCTAAATCTCATGGTGCCTCCTTCTGGGAATGCAGCAAACAGGTGCAGAGAGATGATTCCTAGGTGACACTAGTTTTTCTCTTGTCTATATGATGAAGATACTGGTTGGTTGATAATAGTGACTGTGCTGTGGGGAATTACTTCTAGAGAGGAGTTGGCTGGTGGGAGGGCACAGAGCTGAACCTTACCTATAATCCAGATCCTGTGTTATAAAGGAACATAGCTTTTATTTTGGGGCCTTCAGTAGAAGAATGAATGCTTGGAGAGTACATTGGCCCCCAGTCTTCCTGAAATATCCTGTGTATTGCAGCCAGCACAGCTCCAAAGCAGCCTTCTGGTTGCTTTTGCTGCCTCTGCCCGCTTCATCAATTAAGGATACAACATCAATTTGCAATTACTTTCTCTTCTGCCACTCCCATGTCCTTCATTACAAAGCACAGACCTTTGCTATAGTAGCATCTGTGTGGGGCTGCAGTTGATAAAAACAGAATTAACTTCTTTTCTTACGTTGCAGAGCAAGGAGGCTCTTTATAGAAGAATCAGCTTGATTAGTTCCCTGGTTTTCGTGCACTTGTTTGTTTACATGGTATAAGGACTTTTTCTTTGAATGGGAGGGATGTTGAGCGTCTGATTTTACTGAAATGAGAAGATTTCCCATCTGTATAATTAGCCTTATTTATGTGATTAGAGTTTTTCCACTAATTGCTTGGGTGGTGTTCTAGTTTGTATTCCATGTATGTTAGAATATTCATCAGACAGCTTGTGTTGGGAGTCAGAAATTGAACAAGATTGTTTTTCTGTTTTTCGTGTTTCTATAAGGAATGCATTTGTCACTGAAGCACTGAGTTGTTGAAGGTTGTCTAAACATCACTTAATGTCAGCATATTTTCCTGAGTGACATGATAATGAATTCTAGAAAAAAAATTCTTAGTGAAGTTTCATCAAATAAATAATCTAGCTGTGCCAAGAAATCCTGTAATGACCTGAAGATTTAACAGCTGCCAAGTACTCCGCTTAGCATTAGCCATTCTTCTTGGGGTAACAAAACAGCATACAGTGAACACTGCAAAAGCTGCTTTCTCTGGCATTTCCTGTACCTTTTCTAAACCTAATACATTGTGTGCAAATGGCACTGATTTTTTATGCTCAATATTATTGTCTGTCTTAAGCATGATAAAGACAGTGGTGCATCTCAAGCTTCATTTAATTATCCAATAAAAATAAAAATATAATTATGTGACCATACTGATCAGTGACAGCAATCAGACTCAGTTACAGAAAAATACACTCCAAACTTGAATGTCATCTAGGTCATCTACCAGGCTCAAAATGTGAAGTATTTAATAACAAACTGTGTCTTCGTTATAGAGATTTTAAAGACTGTATAGATCATCTGAGAATAGCAATGGAATGATGAACATTAGAAATAGCAGAGCAGGGTAATTTCTTCTTAATCCACAAGCAGCCCTGTCAAGCAAAAATATTCACAAGGTTAGGTTAGTGAAATCTAGTAAGCTGAGGGTTGTGTTGCTTTCTCTCAGATAAACTAGTTCTCTGAGGTTTCGCCATTAGGCTAACCTTCATTCCTTAAACTGTTTTGTTGTATACCCTTTAAGACATGCTTTGGAGAGAACTACATAATTCTGGGAGAAGCAGGAAGACTGAAAAGGCTGCTAAAAGTGCAGCATGGCTGTGTGGTATCTGTGTCTGATCCTCTGCTTGTCTGCATGAGGACACATGCTCATTTTCTGAACATGACCTGCCAGGGCAGCAGAAGAAAATACATCATCTACTTGTCATCAAGAAATGGCACATGGCTTTCATGTTTAGCTCAGCTTCATTCTGACCCTATAGGGCTGTGTGCTCAGATGGGTAGTATATTTGGAGGCTGAATTCAGTGTGCTGGGTTCCTGGCTCATTAAATAGCAGTAAACAAATTACTTTTCTGTTCCTTCTATCTGTAAAATGGAAATTAGAACAGAGTGCTAGAAACTTGGGGTGAAAAAGTTCTGCTTAGTGATTTTTTTTGGTGATGTGGCAACACAGCAGGGAAGGCAGGATTAATGGTCAGGTAGTTTAAGGTCTTAGTGAATTTTCCTAACCAAGGCGTGACAAAAGTAATTTAGATGCAGAAACTAAAATGAGTCCTTGATGCAGCTGTATACTAATGGTAATAAATGCTGTTCTTACAGAATGCATAAATCATATTGCTTCTGTGTCATGTGTTATTCCAGGTACCTGTTACAAGAATATATTAATTTACTGTGAGGCTGAAGCATAAGCTAGTAGAGCAAAAGGAACTTTTTCTGTGGGTGTGGTAACTTGCTGAGTGGTAGCCTGGTCATCCTGTGCTGCTGTAACTACAGGAGTGCTTTGTCCTGTTGGAGAATTTACTGTCAGTATAAATTGCATGTGAATTAAATCTATGGCCAGCTGCAATTCATGCAGGCTTTTAGTAGACTGTAGAAATTCCACAGCAGGACAAACACCATTCCAAACACCAGTTTCCAAGTGGAATACCAGAGACGTGAGGAGTATTTGAAACCCAAACCAGTTACACAGTCGATGAAGACCTGAGCAGAAATGATGCTGACTTAAAGCTTTTTAAAGGGCAGGGATCTAAGTACAGCCTCTATCTATGGCAAACACCCAGTTGCCTTAGAGCTGAAATAATTTTTGTAAAATCACAGATTTTACAAAATCACAGAAATTTTACAGAAAGATTTTTACAGAAATGACATATCACCCCCTGTTTCAGGGAACAGGCTGCTTGCAGGCATTTAAGCCAAGGAGGTACTAGTAGAACATTCCCTTTCTCTCCTTTCCAGGACAGTGTCTGCTGTATTTACAGTTTTTCATTGCCATTTGCCAAAACTAGAGAGTTCTCCATTTCTCCCTGGCAGGTGTAAACTGAAGTGCTTCATTTCCTCTCTGCCCATCAGTGATTTCCCTGTTAGAGGTGCTCTGCTTAAGGTGCTGTTTTGGCTTGTTAACAAAGCAACTCTCTTTTTCCATCACCACTGTGTTCAGGGTGCCTTGAATCCTCTGGTTTGTGGCCAATATACTGCTAGCTTTTTAGCAGTGAGGAGTATTGATTTACATACCCAGTAAATACCTTGTAGGCGTTTTTCCTTTTTTAATCATTGTTCAATAAACACAGCTGGACGCAAAGAAATTGACATCATAGTTAAGGCCTCGTAACAACTCATCTCCTGGGGTCTTCCCGAAGCCTCTAGGATTTTTCTAAAGATTTTCTTCCCCTAAAAATAATTACATGATAATCTAATTATTTCGTTAATTATTTTCATAATTAACTTTGCTATGTTTAAAACTTAGAAAGAAATGAGACAGAGCACACACTGTATTAATCAGAGGAGCATATGTTGTATTTCTTAAAATTACTTCCGATTTTTATTTTATTAATCTTGTTGATACGATCAGTAAACATCTCAGCCACTGCAAAATTAAATTAATAATTTTGTACATCAATAAAAGCATAGGTGGCAGATGAATAACAAGAACAAGCAGACGTGATTTTATGCTATTTTAAATGTGTGTTACATGTAAGTTGCTAATGTGAAACAAATATTTATAAGCCTGATATGTGTAGTAGAAAAAATGCATACTGGGAATTCAGCTTCTTGTTCTAGTTCATCAACTAGGTGCTTCCTTATGTATTTTCCTTATACTAATACAGATACTCTCAATTTCTGCTTATTTTATTTATTTCATTGTCATTTCGTGCAGTTTTAGAACTATTTTGCACTGGCAGATCTGCATAAAAATATCTTTTGAATAGATGTAGTTTAACTTATTATTCATCAGTACTTTATTGTAATCATAGAAAGCAGATTCTTGCATCACAGATAAGAACTTCTGTTTGTCTTTCTACAGCTTTGTGTTTCACGAGTGGGATGAGCCAACTGATGGACTTAATGAGTAAAGAAAGCTTCAGGCAAGCAACCTTCACAAGGTATGTGAAATAGTGACTAAAACACTTCTGCTTTTAATTCTCAGAAAGCATGTTTTCTTCAAAATGGTAACATTTTTTAATGAAAGAACATAATGTCATTTATAGTATTTTGTTCTCACATGTTGTGGGAAATGGTTCTTCTTCCCCACATAAGTCTAGCCCCCCTGGCATTGGCTCGTGACACATGTATAGAGGGTTTCAAGGAAAAGCCAGGGCTGTGTATATATTTTTGATGCTGGGGTGGATATTCTTTTTGAAAGAGAATAGAACTCCATTAGCGTCAATATTCAGTACTTCATATATTTTATTGTTTTTATATAAGCTTGAGGTTTGAGGGGGAGGGAGGGTGTGTTCTCCCATTACTTTCATCATAGAAAGTCTGTAACCTTAACTGAGGAAACCACCTATTGTTTCAGATAATTTCCCATGAAATTTCAATGGAAAAAATAGTACTCCAATGTCTGAATTCTTCATGCTTTTCTCCAGTGTGGCTCCTGTACATAAAAGGAACAGTTCAATGCCTGCTTGAGTGGGAGTAATACTGATCCATCTGCAGGGGAAGGGGAAGCAAGTACCATCTTCACAGCAGTTGCAGTAGGGAGCATCTTTCTTCTTTTAAGGCCCACTGTATTTGACCTGATGGCAACCTAAAAACTTTTCAGAAGTAGCACCTTGAGATTTTCAGGAAGAGGGCTTAAATTGAATTTTGTTAGTTCAGGCACTGGGGGGAGTGGGAGAATGTAGCCTCACTCATGCCCAGGGCTGTCAGAGCTACAAAGTTCAGTTTTATAGCAGAGGAGAGCCCATGGAATGACACCAGCTGTTCCTTGTATCTGGCCCAGCCTAATTCCAGATTTCTGATGGTGAAAACTGGCAAAGCTTCTCCCCTCTCCTCCACCCACTTAGGTTTTGCTCCAAGCAGTGCCAGGGGACTGAACTAAGGTAAGTCTATGTTGGTCCACAAACTGTCAGGGTGCCTAAAATCCACAGATATACAAAGCACTGTTTTGATAATGAAAGAAAGTCTAACTGGGGTGGAGAAGGGATATGCAGAGGGAATAAGAAGAATCAAAAAGGGTTGGTTTTCCCCACATAAGCTAACTTCTCTAAAAGCTGGTGTGAATATTACCTGTGAAGGAATTGAAAGGTCATTTATGCCTGAATATGGAGCATCTTTTTTGTGGAGGGAGTGCCTTTCTCCTTGATTTTAATAAATGTAGAGGACAACGTTAAGATCACAGGTGAAGTATAGACCCACTCTTTCTTTAGTATTTCAGGTTCTTCAAATCTTTTAAACAGAAAATACCTGACCAGTCTTTATGGCATAAACATATATTTCCAAAGGGATTTTTTGTCACTAGTCATCAGATATTTAAATCTTTACCTTTTGTCAAAAAAAGATTGTGTAAATACCAGCTCTGTATGCATAGATTCTGCCTTTGAGTTGAAAGGGAGCTCTCTGTACAGATGTGTCTGTTCCCTTCCAAGAGTGTGCCCTTCACACTGGGACTGGACAGCTAAGTACAGAGGTCGGTCTGCCTTGGAACCCTGAGGATGATAAAAGTGAACCGTGTCAACTCTCTGTCTCCATTTTCCTGCTAATCTGTTTTGCCTATTAAATCTCTTCTGTCACCTTCATCAGTTCCTTATGCTCTAAATATTTACTTCTCTTTACTGCTTTTTAACCATTTGTTTATCTATTTGAAGAGTCAGTTACTCTATACGAGCTGTTTCTATCCAATCTTTTGGCTAATGACCTGCCATATGCCTTTGAGTATATAAATGTAGCCTGGATTTCTGCTGTCAGTACACCTAATGCCTTTAGAAAGTACTTTGATAGATCAGGAGTCATGAGTTCCTTCACAAAATCTGTTTCTCACATTGCCAACGAATGTATCTGTCTGTAAGACAATTCATTCTATTATTTAAAACAACTTCCACCATTTTGTTTGGCTTTACTGTTTTATTTTTGCCCAGATCTCCTTTAGTATCAAAGAAAATTAAGCTAGAAGCTGAATAGCACCATTGATAGTTACTGAGTTTCTTTATGCTATTGATAGTTACCATGTGATTCTGGGAGTTATGTTACTACTCATTTGCTCATTAGAAAACCTTTTTCAGTGTCTTCTGTCATTAATTCTGATGTGAGAGAGGCTCTCTCAGTCAGATCTGTAGAGAGGGATACCAGTGTAGGACCCTCTCCAATCTCCTCCACCAAAAAACATATGCAAGAAATGCATTTATTTGTTTTTTGCTATGGCTTTATCTTCTCTAAACGCTTCCTTTATATCTCTAATTTTTTGCCTCTACAGATTCTCAGTTGGATTCTTTCACCTATGTTTTTTTAAGCCTCTTTGAAGGTGTTTCTCAAATACTTTTTTTTTTTTCATGTGTCATATATATTTTACCTGCCAGAGTTTACGATCCGTTCTGCTTTCTTTATCTGGACATGAAACCTCTCACTCTGCTGTTTAGCAGCATCAGGTTCTTTTTCTTTCTTTTAAGTAGGCACGGTTCACTTGTGAACAAAGTTGTCTTTGAATAGTCTTAAAGAAACGGTTTACTTGTGAACAAAGTTGTCTTTGAATAGTCTTCATGCTGTGTTTGAGAAGTTTGCATGTCTAAAAAATGGAGAAGATAAAAATCTGGTCTAGTGCAGTGCTTCCAACTAAGCCAAGAGGTGCTTTCTCCTTTCTTGAGTTTCCTGACTGCGCACAAAATAATGATGACTGGCAACATGTCCTAGTATATTTATCAATCTCCACTGGGTATGAATGATGTTTTTCTGTCACCATTGTCGTTTCACAGATGATAATATAATGCCAATAGTCTGTTTCTCCTCTTTACCTAGAGTATCACTTTCATGGGATCACATCTAATTTACCTGGCATAAGGGGCTTGGCTGGTTAGTTTCAAACCACTCTTCAACTGACTGCTTGGCACAGCTTTCTTGATCTTTTATATATGCTTTGACTTTCATGTTACAGTGGCTCTGATGGTTTTTTCTGCTAGATGTCCTGTATGCTTATGATCCCCATATTTGATACTGTCACTTGCAAGTGTGGAGGCAAGCATGTCTGGCAGGCAGTCTAGTTCCCCACCTGAACGCTTAGATGACTGCAGAAAAAATGCGTTGGTTCTTTTTACTTTATCTGTTTAACTACTGTTTGTTATGCATGGCCTAAGATAGACTGTATCTGTCCCATGTAGTGTATCAGAGCTACTCAAGGCCAAATGAACTCTCTGATAATGAAACTCTTTACTTACACAGGACAGCTCAACACGTGTAAATTATCTGGGATTGCAATTTAAAGGATGTTGGTGATTATCAGAGATGAATGGCTGACTAAAATGTATTAGAAAGCCTTGAACTGAGCCTTCTGTCCTTTCACAATGAAATATTTGCAAACCACCTGTTTAACGAGAACAGTTCCCTCAACATTGAAGTCACTTTCAGCAATATGAATGAATCCAGCAAAGAGCTTAAAAAATATGAAGTCCAGCTAGAGGACTAGAAGGACAGCGTTCATGTTTTTTTACTTCGTGAAGCTGAACTCTGTGCAGATGTTTGAAAATTTAGGGAATTCATTTCTAAAACAGACCACTTGGATGAAAGACAGGGCTAGGACTTCTGTTGTGTCTTTGCCAGGAAAGCCTTGGTTTTGTACTGCAGAACACTCTTTAATAACACATCTTGGGTGTTTAGCCTTTTCCTTCTGAAAACACATTATTCCCTTTTTAATATCCAGCTAATTGTTGTGCAACCTCGTGATTTAGCTTAATGTTCATGTTAGGCACTTGCTACCCATTCCTTTTTGCAGCTAGGACCCACAGTGGTATTGTTCAGCTGACCCATATATGCAATGTAATGCTCACCAACTGCACCTCTGCTGCATTACCCAATGGGCCTTTATGGTAATGCTGTGGATTTTGATTGCTTCTTTTACACAGATGTCCTTTTAAAATGTGCTTGAACTCATGATAGTTTTACAAATATTTCCGATTGACAGCCTCCTTACAAATACCCACTTTAGGGAATGTGAGCCAACATTTCCATAATCATGTCAGTCATTCACAAAGCCCTCACATTTGAGTATAATGAGGGAAACTGATTGTGTTTAAGCACAAGCATTAATCGGGTGCAAATGCCAAAAATATGTTTTCATAAAAAATGCATTGATATTTAAGTATTTTCCCAGCATTTTAAATGTGTTGGGATCTGCCAGGTCCCTTGGTAATCTTGGATAGTACCAAGCACATAGTGCATGGCTTTAAGTAGTGCTGTTACTCAGCACACTTCTTGGGATTCTGTGTATTTTAGAAGCAGTTACTTGCTGCCTTTCACAACCTTGGCAACAAGTGTCAGAGTAACTCTAGTTTTTTTGTCAACAGAAAGTGCTATCCTGTAATTCCAAGAAACACCTGAGGACACTGCTGAGGATAACGGAGTAAGGACCTGCAACATTTTATTGGGCCCTGTCGTGAGCCGGAACCGGGGGGGCTACCG
>NW_009952798.1:1611837-1627880 GCF_000747805.2 Chaetura pelagica
TGTGGCAGATGCAGGCTGGGCAGGCTCCTTCTCCGTCCTGGTTCGATGCAGGCTGGGCAGGCAGGGTCCCCGGGAGCGGGCACAGGCGGTGCCCACCCCTCTCCGTTTCTCTGAGCAGCGGGAGAGGCGTTTCAGGCAGGTTCAGGTGCTGCAGCGGGGTCTGTCCCAAGCAGGCAGAGAGAGCAGAGCCCTGCAGATCTTACTCTCTTCTTATAGATCAGAGATCATTGTTCCAGAAAGTACCACTGTCTGAATTAACCAATCACCATTGGCCAGGTACATATTCTGTTAGAAGCAGTTTTTAACCTATTGTCTATTTTTCTGCCAGTTATTATAACCCTTATGCTGTTTTCTTGCCGTGCACTTAACCTGGTAGGGCAAGAGGCCTGTTCGTTCTGTCCTTGTCTGAATCAGAGAAAAGGCATCACTCTTGCTTTGCTGGCTTGAAAGGCATTTTTTGTTTAGTCTTATGGGGGGGAAAGAAGATGGACTGTTCCCCACAGGCCCTGACTATGAACCCATTTACAGCCCAGCTCAACGAAATCTGCCTGCCCTGTAGCAGGATGTGCATTCAGAGTGTTCTCAGCATATACACAATTAAAAGCCAAATGTGGACTTTATTGTATGGGGCTTTCACCAGCTTTTAGCAATCCCCTAGATACACATTGTTCCATGGCACAGCAGTGTCTGAAATACAAAATAAAGCAAGGCAGGGCTTTAAAATCCACTGCCATCTGCACATTACAGTTCTAAAGTGGTTAAAAAATAAAACTAGTTAAAAAGCAGAGCTACTGACAATTCATTCAAGGCTCTGTTAAGTAATACAGTTCATATTTTGTGGCAAGTCATGTGCAGTTCAATCAATCAATGTTTCATTTTCCATTATACTGTTGGCATGACAAAGCAGGAGGGGGTTGCCAGAGTTAATACTCCAGCTCTCTTATCTGTGTGTAGAAGCTAGTTCATATTGGCCATGGGAGTGTTTTAAATAGTATTTCCATCTTGTGTTATTGTCCATTCCTGATTCCTTGGCAGATTGCCATATCTTAGATACTTTGCTCCTGCAGGTTTTCTGCTTTCTCCCAAGATTGCAAGGTTTGTCTTCCTTGCTTTTTAAGTGGAAAATAGTTTGTTTTTCCAGAGAGCTTGATGATTTTTTTTTCTCGCATTTCTCTGTTATTGTGTCGTTTTCCTTCCCTGTGAAAGGAGGTACTGGTTACAGAGCCCCTGGAAGCTATGGCTACCATTTAGGGTACATATTGTTGTCTTCCTGGTTGGGTGAGGTTTTAAAGGGTAGTTGTTGGGAGGGAGGAAGGGAAAGGAATGAAGGAAAACTGATCTTATTTGGGGAAGCATCTCTCTGCAAGCATTTATGGAAAGAAATTATTCCTCTTTTCAAGCTTCCCTCCTAGACATAATTGACACTACAGGTAAATATGTCATGCTAAGGTAGCTTAATCATGTACTTAAAAAAAAATTAAAATATATATATATTGTAAACCCTAACATTTTTAAGCTGCACTACAGGTTGTTTTTCAACAAGGTGACTAAATAAGTAGCTTTTTCCAGTTTCTATCTGCCTTGTGTTAGATGTATCATCATGCTATAGTGTTGTAGTTGATGGAAAGGGGTGTAGTATCTCTTCCTTCCTTAAAATATGTCACCAGTTGGGGCTTTCAATATACCTAATACTGCATACATAAACCTCCTGTGGGATTATCCAAGAGAAAATCTTGTGGCTGAACACACAAATAGTTAGAAAAAGCCTTAAGGTATACAATTGTATTTGAATTCCCAAAAAGTTCAAATGAGGTTTCTCTCTGAAAGCTTTGAGCAAAACTAAAAATATAAAGGATTGAAAGAAAATGTAACTTAGACTGATAAAAGCCATAAAACCAAAAAAAGGGATAAATGGTTTTCACTGAGGAGGGAAACTTCTAGTATATTCCATAGAAGTCTCACCACGTTTTCATAAGTAGTCTCACAAAAGGGAGAGGAAGCATTTGCTGAATATGACATTTGTGGAAGTAAAAATGAAAAGCCTGCGAAGAGGTGTAGTGGGATCTCAAAATATGTGATCGAGGGATCAAATGATAAATGAAGCCCAGTGTTGGTAAGTGCAAAACTCTGTATGTTGGAGAAACTAGTCCAGACCTGTAGGTGAAACATGAAGGGTGCTGAACTAGGGGTTATTACTTCTGAGCTATCTTGGATAATAACTGTTAGATACATTTCTCCCACCTCTCCCCTCTCAGGAAGATAGATGAGGAGCCCAACAAGGCTGATTACATTTCCAAA
This sequence comes from Chaetura pelagica, assembly GCF_000747805.2. NCBI lineage: Eukaryota > Metazoa > Chordata > Aves > Apodiformes > Apodidae > Chaetura > Chaetura pelagica. The sequence goes on from NW_009952798.1 coordinate 1,614,136, forward strand.
GCTTTTCCTAACTAGGCATGACAGAATAGGCAAGAAGTCTTCATCTTGGAGGAGAGAGAAGTGAAGTAAAATAGTAAGTAGGAAACAGTGAGTAGGGAAGGGTTAGTAAATGGATTTAAAACCAAAATGTGTTTTTTCCTCAGTCCTACAATTAAACTGTGCAACTCTACTCAAACATGTTGTGGATAACAAAAATTTACCTGAATTAATACAGTATTATAAAGACAGGTTCATTTAAAAATCCTGCAAGAGGCTGTAAAAGAGAAAGGTACAGCAACTTGCTCAGGTAGTTAGAGGGGTTTGCCAGAGGAAAGAAGAATTAGGCTTGCTGTGATTTTATGTTTCTCCTCTAACCCACCTTTGTCAGAGCTGATGTGCTGTGCTACATGGACTGTAGTCTGACCAAGGGCAGCAGGTCGTGTACTCAGTAAAGCATGAATACATTACAGCAGTGGCTGAAAAAACCCAAACTCTACTACTGTATGCAGATTAAAACAGGAGTTGTGTTTATGTTGTAGCCATTCACATAACTGGAGTATTTGGCTAAGTAGCTGACAAGAGAAGCAGTTCTCTTCTGAATTGCCTTGACACTTTCATGGCTGGAATTCTTTTTTAATTTAAAGTGTAAGATTATTCTCTGGAAACCAGTGGCCTGTGAATCTGATTATAGTGCAGGTTCTCCTGGAGACCTGGATTTTGAAGGCCTTCTGTATAGAGTAACTATACTGCTTTCTATCTTGCATCTACTGAGTATTCCAGCTATGGAAAGCTGGGTGACCTGTACTGGCACAGTGTAGCTAAACAGCTAATGCCCTCACTCAAGCTCCTCCACCTGTCTTTGCAACCGTGGTGCCGTTGCAGAGAGAGATGTTTCTGTCTGTAATGGAAATGGAAAGGTTGTCCTTCTCCATAAAGCACGTTTTAGTTTTGTGCAAACACTGCAGTGAGCTTGCTGCCATGGCTTACAGGCTTTTCTTTCACAAGTACTAGCAGATTGCAGTGCTCTGACTGTTAGGACAGAGACTGATTTCACTGGAAGGCAGTGAGGTGTGCAAAAGTGGTGAGTTTTCATAGCCCCTAGTAGTGAGCAGATGGGCTGCTGCTTCTCATACTAATTGGACTACTTCAGTCAACTGTGGCTTCTTTCCTAAGTATTAATCCATCGACTTTGAGGCAGGAACTCACAAAGAGATGGTTTACCATGACCAGATGGTCAGGCAAGTGCAGCTATCGAGGTGTTGAGTGGATTTTTGTTTGTACATATCTTCCTCTTTGGACATCCAGTAGCCTCAAAGACTCCAGCTGGAGTAAAAAATGCCATCTTGTCCTAATCATTTTGCAGGTGTCCTGGACAGATGGATATGTCATGGATGTGCTTTTGAGGCAGTCCTTCCCATCTAACTGTCACCATTTCTACCTTCTTCGTGTTCTGATACATTAGCCAGGCCCCTGCCAGTGCAGCCAGCCAGAGAAGCCTTGGGAAAGCCAGGAGAGAGCCTGCTCTGTAACAGAGAGGGAACAAACACCTTGGAGCAAGGTTTTCTGTTTGCCTGGAATTCAACTATCATGGCCCTCCCACCCAGTAAGGAAACAAATATTCTTAATCTAGTTGCAAAATTTCTAGAGGACAAATGATCAAGCTATTGGCCAGGTATTGTTGCATATCAAACTGTCACTATTAGACACTGATCTATCTTGGAAAGACTATGAGGAATTCTGTTACACTATACAGAGAAATATCTTAACTCTTAATAAAAGAAGAGATTAGCTGATAGGCAAGGGGTTGATCTCCTACCTCCACTTTAAACCAACTGTAATATCTTGTGTGTAACGTGGTGCCATTTTTTTCCCATGCCATCAGTCTGTTAAACTTCAGAAATAATCTGAAGTAGTTTGGGAATCTATTTTTGGCACAAAAGGTGTCATTCAACCTGTCAAAACTGCTTTTTTCAAAATAAGCTATTTCTTCTCTGAGAGTTTGCAGAAGACAAAACTCCTGACGTGTAGTTTAAGGACAATGTGAAAGCTGGCTGCAGGTGAGCTTTCCCTGCACTCCTTAAGAATAGAGGAACTAGCTTGGTGTGAGAGCATCCACCAAGGAAGCAGAGGATTGTCATCTGTCATCTGAATTAGGCAGAAAAATGTCCTTAGTCTTTGTCTTCCAGCAAGTACCCTGGGTACTGCACCATTTGATATTGTGTGTTTGCTCTTTGTTGTTGTGGCATTTGCACAAACACGGACATCTTAGTGGAAAGTGAAAATTACGTAGTTGTTGAGTAGTTGAGAAAAGAAAGTAGGAGACTCACCTCTTCATACGTAACTACTGGTACAATGTAGGGCTGCACTAGTAGTTGGTGGCTTATACCTAGTCTGGGTGAAACAGTCCTTTCGCTGTTGGGGCATCAACAACTGCAGAAAGAACCAGCAGTGCTGGCACTGGAACTGGTGCGTCCTTGACCATCTGAACTACTCAGCTCTTTGTAAGGCTGCTGCATCTATATATATCTATCTTCGTCTCATTGTCATTTGGAGTAAGAGTTTAAAAAACCTGTTTAACCTTTACAAGACAGGAAAAAAGCTTTAGCAATTGTTCTGCCTTACATGTTAAGTTGCAGTTATACTGAATTCCAATAGAGAAATGAAATAGTCTGCCTGTGTTTAAAATTCTGGTTCTACCTTGTATTGAGCACAGCTATTATAATATCCGTTCTTCCCTCTCTCTCACATGGAAGGAGCTTTTTACAGTCCATTTCACTGTAGCATCCTGGAGAAAGCTGACCTCCTGACCTTATTTAAACTGTGTTGTTCAGTAATATTCTGCTCATTTCTCTGTTAGATGAAATGAACAGCAAGCTGCATACACAGCCCACATCCTTATGGAACAATTAGGATTGGGCCACGACCATGCACAGTCCTGGCAACTTTAGCTGATCAGTGTACTGGACTGTTTTAAGAACCTTGATTTTATACATTCCCAAAAAATACTGCAGCTGTAAGAATCTGATGAGGAATCCTAATAGAACTGCCTGTGATGTGAGTAACTTTGTACAGCATTCTCTTTCAGACCCATGGTAATGTGCCACCCTCAAGTTGTGCAAACACAACACTGTCAGGATTGCTGGAACAATTGCAATCAGTTATTTGATAGGAAAAGCATTTTGTCATGCATCGGTCATTCAGTTACTTCATATAAATGTGAGCTCACTTCTTATTACAAATAGATGACTGAAATACAGAATATCAAATAAAATGTTTTTCTTAGAGAAATGGGTTAGTGGAATTGTAGTTTGAAGGAATACAATGAACTTTACTTGATCTGAAAGAATTTATTTTCTTAGCTCACAGGAGGAAGGCTGGATATTCTAGGAGATAGTGTGATTTTAGTACAAATATGCAGGTAGTGACAAACACAAATATGGATGTTACCTTGTGGTTACAATGGGATTGGATTTTTCTGTTTCCAACTATCCAAACATGTTTAGGAAGGTTGTTTCTGTTTTGTTTTCATTTTTCTCCAGAGTCAGGAAAAAGTATCTTACCCCTCTTTGCTTTTTCCCTTCCCTTCCTCCCCCTCCCACATTTTGTAATCCTCACTGCTATTTGAACAGTTTCTCTGCCCAGACAGAAAAATTAGATTTTGCATCTAGACAGGAGGTCTTTATTCTTTCTCAAGACAGTTATTTAATGCAGAGTGTTAGAACAACATTTATTAATGTTATTTGCATTACACACCCAGTCTAGGCACAATCAAAACTCTGTTCCTCACCCTTCACTTAGGACTTGAGTAAAAATATGGTCCCTATCCATGTGTGCTTACAGTCTGATTTAAAATGTTGTTCACAGTAATGTTGTAAACTGCATCTGGAAATGCATTTTCAGTCTGCTCCCACTGTTCATAGACATGGCTTCACAGACTCCTGATTTAAATTCTCCCCAGTGTATATGAGCTGAGAACTGCTGCCTGGATGCATGGAAAATATCACTAATACATTGAATACCATTCTGACTCTGAGCACTCTCTCATGGTTAACTCACCTCAATGCTTAAAACACAACCATTGCAAGATTGTATTTTGGGATGGATTGTGAAATAGGCCTATCTTTTTGGAACATCCACTGTGTATTGGTGATTTTGTTTGAAAGAAGCTAAGTGAGATGGATAGATATAACCTGATTACTGTGTCAGTTGAATTTTATAGTCTTGAATTTTTCTGTTTGCATGAAGAAAACCCAAATTGCTCTTAATTCTTGTTTTCTTAATGAGGGTAATGCAGGCAAAGTGGTTTAGATGTACAGTGGATCAAAGCAGCTGTTGAGGAAGTTCTGATGTGTAATAGCATGAGAAGGCAGGATGGCAAACAAAGCTGTTACTCTTTTTAATAGTGTGAAAGTTATTGTAGAGATAAGGGGAAAGAAATTGAGAGGAGTGTTGGGAAACAGTGAATTGCAGTATCACTGTAAAGAACAGAAAGATTTATTTTCAGAGAAAAAAAATGCTAAGGAACTAAGAGAACTGAATGTCTGAAGAACATTCTTCAGGAACAGATGGATGCTATCAGAAGGAAAAAAATTGCAGGGTTTAGTTTAGTAGGGAGAAGCCAGCTATATGGGCATGTAATGAGAAACTTGTGTGCTGCATTATGGATTGATTTGTATCCTGTGCAACTTCCAGAAGTCACTAGGATTTCATGGGATGTAAATTAGACCAAATATCATCTGGTATTACTGAGACAAATCAGTTGGGTTAAAGATCAGAAGGGTTTTGTTGTACTTGACAAGAATAGCAGTAGTAAAAAGGGGGCTGATATCATCAAGTGGGGCTGGAGATTCCTTGAAGGTGCAAAGGGATGTTGAGTTACTAGGGCAGAAATACAATAGTACAAAAAGCTCAGTGTTGAGAGCCAGCTGAAGGGAACTGAGGCTGTCCTAGAGTCATTAGAGTAGTAACCAGAAACACAAGAGAAGGTTGCAGTTTGGCAATTATTATTTCAAGTGATAAGATGTCTAGTGATAAACTAGAAAAGACTTTAGCTTTTTTTTTTATAGGTGTGTGCTGAAGACAAGTAGAAGAGTTACCATATTTAGGCCAGATGATCAGCTGCTGTGCATTTGATGCAGGTCAGCAGAATGTCATTGCTTTCAAGTAACATGTACAGATTTATACCTGTGCAGGGTTGGGACTCAGCCTTTTTTCTCTATATTTTTCTGAAATAAGTAGTACATAGGTAGACATCAGACTTGAAAGGATAGTCAGGAAAAGACACCAAAATACTAATGCCCTTTTAAAAATTATTTGTATTTTGTGTCTCAGATAAATTTTTAAGAAAAAGGCAGCAAATTTAAAATGTGAGGTAATTACTGTATTACTAAACAACCACCACCCCCAAAACATGGAGCTGGGTCCCTATTAAAAATAAAAGGTGGTGTGGAGCCAGATCTGAAGCAGTGAAAACTATGATGTAAACATAAGTGTAGATCTTGAGGCCCATATAGGTTGACAGTTTAGTCAATAGCAGGTGAAAAATCAAAACGAAAGTGCTGAGAATATCACAGTGAGGCAAAATAATAATATACATTTATCTAGCACTTAACATCTCCAAATTGTATTAAATTGCATTAAAGAAAGCAGAGGGTTGCAGTGATCTTAGATGCATAGAATCATAGAATCTTAGGGGCTGGAAGGGACCTCGAGAGATCATCTAGTCCAACCCCCCTGCCAGAGCAGGGTCACCTAGAGTACATCACACAGGAACTCATCCAGGTGGGTTTTGAATGTCTCCAGTGAGGGAGACTCCACAACCTCCCTGGGCAGTCTGTTCCAGTGCTCTGTCACTCTCACAGTAAAAAAATTTTTTCGGATATTCACCTTGAACCTCCTATGCTCCAATTTACACCCATTACCCCTTGTCCTATCACTGGTCATCACCGAGAAAAGCCTAACTCCGTCCCCCTGACACTCACCCCTTACATATTTGTAAACATTGATGAGGTCACCCCTCAGTCTCCTTTTCTCCAAGCTAAAGAGACCCAGCTCCCTCAGCCTTTCCTCATAAGGGAGATGTTCCACTCCCCTAATCATCTTCGTAGCTCTGCGCTGGACTCTTTCGAGCAGTTCCCTGTCCTTTTTGAACTGAGGGGCCCAGAACTGGACACAATACTCCAGATGTGGCCTCACCAATGCAGAATAGAGGGGGAGGAGAACCTCTCTTGACCTACTAACCACACCCTTTCTAATGCACCCCAGGATGCCATTGGCCTTCTTGGCCACAAGGGCACATTGCTGGCTCATGGTCATCCTCCTGTCTACCAGGACCCCCAGGTCTCTTTCACCTACACTACTCTCCAGCAGTTCAGCCCCCAACCTGTACTGGGACATGGTGTTGTTCTTCCCCAAATGTAAAACTCTGCACTTCCCCTTGTTGAATTTCATCATGTTTCTCCCCGCCCAACTCTCCAACCTATCTAAGTCTCTCTGAATGGCAGCACAGCCTTCTGGTGTGTCAGCCACTCCTCCCAGCTTAGTGTCATCAGCAAACTTGCTGAGGGTACATTCTATACCCTCATCCAGGTCGTTGATGAAGATGTTGAACAACACCGGTCCCAGCACCGACCCTTGTGGGACTCCACTAGTAACACACCTCCAACCAGATTCTACCCCATTGACTACAACTCTCTGACTCCTTCCTTTCAACCAGTTCCTAATCCACCTCACTTCCTGGTCACCAAACCCATACCTGATCAACTTATCCACAAGGATGCTGTGGGAGACGGTGTCAAATGCTTTACTGAAATCAAGATAAACCACATCTACCGCTCTACCATCATCTATCCACCTAGTAATTTCCTCATAGAAGGCTATGAGGTTAGTCAAACATGATTTACCCTTGATAAAACCATGCTGACTGCTCTTGATGACCAAGTGATAAGATGTCTAGTGATAAACTAGAAAAGACTTTAGCTTTTTTTTTTATAGGTGTGTGCTGAAGACAAGTAGAAGAGTTACCATATTTAGGCCAGATGATCAGCTGCTGTGCATTTGATGCAGGTCAGCAGAATGTCATTGCTTTCAAGTAACATGTACAGATTTATACCTGTGCAGGGTTGGGACTCAGCCTTTTTTCTCTATATTTTTCTGAAATAAGTAGTACATAGGTAGACATCAGACTTGAAAGGATAGTCAGGAAAAGACACCAAAATACTAATGCCCTTTTAAAAATTATTTGTATTTTGTGTCTCAGATAAATTTTTAAGAAAAAGGCAGCAAATTTAAAATGTGAGGTAATTACTGTATTACTAAACAACCACCACCCCCAAAAACCAGGGCTCCCACCTCATTCCTCAATGGGCCAATATTGCCTCTATTGCTAGTTTTGCTAGCTATGTACTTGAAAAAGCCCTTTCTATTATCCTTAACCTGACTTGCAAGGTTAAGTTCCAAGGAGGCCTTAGCTTTCCTAATTGCCTCCCTACATCCTCTGACAACAGTCCTATATTCCTCCCAAGTGACCAGCCCCTCCTTCCATGATCTATAGATTTTCCTTTTCCACTTAAGTTTGCCCAGTAGTTCCTTCTTTAACCATGCATGGAAAGAAACAAAGGATATGCCATATTTCTGGAGACTCTATAGCTATGAACAAGCTGGAACTAGACTGGAGGGGTACATTAGAGAAACACTGACTAAGAATTTATGGGTAATTTAAAGTAACTAAGCAGTCTCTGAATTTAATAAAAAATGAGATATATTTAGGCGTGAGATTGAGGAGCCATTGAATAACAAAGTAATTGGTCTTTGAGATTGAAATCGAGTTAACTGAAGTGTTTAAGAGAATAAATTGGCAAACAATGGATTACATCTTTCTGAAGGGAAAATTAACTGCATTATTAAGAATTGTTTTAAATACATTCATGGAAATATACTGGTAAAGAGCAGCCATTATTCTAAGCTACGCAGTGTGTGTTTGGATGCCACCCCTTCCTGCCAGGCCCTGGCTCCAGCCCCCCTTGCTCCTGGCAGGGCAGGAGAGCTGCTCGCCCTGGGCTGGCCTGTCGGCTGGTGCGGAGCGAGCAGGGGGTGGGTTGAGCCTTAGGCTGGTCCTCAGCATTTCTGGAAGAGCAGCTGAAAGCCATGGGTCAGAAAGACCACTTCTGCTGACCATGGTATGCCTTGTGCACTCCTGTCCTGACTTGTTTGTGGGGAAAAAAAGAGAAAAATCTGAACAAAAGGGTGATGATTTGCCCAGGTAATTAAAGATGTGATTGATCTCCCCGGGCCTAATTCTTTATATAAAGTTAAATGTAGGCCTGGAGGTTTTCCTGGCTACAGACACTAAGTTCATTCACTCTTAAACTTGGGACATTAATTTGGGTAAAATCATAGGAATTGACAGCTCTTAGATCTGACTTGCTTTCTGACATTGCCAATTGACTTCATGACAGGAGCAAGGAACTAAGGAACGGTGGGAGTTCTCGGAGCAGGAACTGTGTTTGGAGTGCTGAGTTGTGTGGTGAATTCATACGTTTGTAGCCTTAGACAAATGTATTTTTGACTTGCCATATGTGAGGGCTTTTCATAATTGCCATCTGTGGAACAAAAGGCAATTCAGGCAAAAATGTGCACAGTTGCAAGTATTAGAAAATATGGCTATTATACAAAGTCATAAGAACTTTATGCAAATATTCCATCTACAGTGGAAGGGCCAGATTCTAATATCACGCATGATGCACAGGAACAGATTTTCTTATGTATGCCGGGTTGTCTGTGCTGTGTCTGAGATTCAGATCTGTTCCAGAAATGGATTATTGCAATATTAAAGAGCCAATGATGAGGAAAATCAATTTTTACTGAGCTTTTTCTCCCTTCACCTTTACTGTGTCAGATTTGGCTTTCAGCATAGTTCTTGATCTTCATAATTTATTAGGAAAATTAGCAATAAGAATGGCAAAATGTAAAAAATAATTCTCCTCCTTAAGAAATTCACAATGTCAAATTAGGACAAAGAAGTTATTTTTCTACGACCAGTTGCTCTGGGCAACTAGCAAATTTTGACTACATGACGCAGTACCTGAAGCAAAACAACAGTGACTCCTTTACCAGGGGGATTCCCCTGAGGTTATGTTATCAGCTATTGGTAGCAGTATAATTCTGGTGCTGTGGAGATTGCATGCTGGTTGATTTACTCTGCAAATCCCATAACTGGCAGTAGTATCTTAATTTGTTTAAATGCCGAACTTTCTTCTCTTTATTTTCATGCATGTAGATACTGTCTTTTGTTCTTGCCTCTTTGGGGAGGAGGTAAATGAGATCTGGATGCAAGCTGTAATTATTCTGGGAGAATCACCTAGTGGCATTGATTTATATGCAAAATCTTGCCCTGCAGCAGCTTGACAGCTACACAAGGCTAGGAGGGTAAAGGCCACAGAGCTTCTCTTCCTTCTTAAGTGATATATTTGTGGTCCTTGTCTCTTGTCTTTAATTCACAGTGATCCAGGTTTAGCAAGAGAAGTTGCTACAGCTATCCTGTTCTCATCTCCAGAGTAACGCAGCACTGGCCAGGTAAGAAACTTCCCTTGGATGGGAGAGATGTGAGTTTCTAATGTCCTGGGACAGTGAGGGGTGGGTGCAGTGAACCCAGCTCCTGTACACTGCCCAGAGGCAGAGCTGAAGAAGCCCTGGACACAGACCAGTTATAAAGGCCCTTGTGACTTTAGACTTCTTTAGTGTTGAATAGTAACTGCCATGGGGTTTGTAAGATTATGGATTGAGAAATTTCTTGGAATGCTATTAGGATTGGAAATGGGTGGCTGAAGTGCAGTGTGTTTCTATTGAGTTGTGTGGAAATCACAGTATCAATTGATTCTGAAAATGAGGCCTCTTGTCTAAATACCTAGGTAAGAAGGACCAAACCCTTTGAAGTTAAGTGTTTTGTTGGATCATTTTTACATATCTATTTTCCTGTACCTGAGCTGAACAGTTTCTTATTCAACACACAGGATCCTTACTGTGTTGCAAACAAAGGGCTACTAATGCAGACCAATTCTAATAGATTCTTTTTTTTTCCGTGAGGGCTAAAACCACAAAAATGGTCACCACAAATGTTTTTCTAATCTGTAGCTTCTCTGTTGTTTCTGAGAGGAATACCCTTGTGTTAGTAATGCTTCAGAGACCAACTAAGAGAAGCTATAAATCTTCATAACTCACAAGTGAGGCAAAAAAAATGTCAATAGCAAAATGTTTGTCTTCTGGAAAATGTGCAAAATAAGCCACTGTTTAGGGACAGAGAACTTTTGCAGGAAATATTCATTAAGACTGACTGTGATATTCAATAAACACCTGAAAGTCCTACATAGTTTTAAGATGTTCTCTTAAGTCATTATTTTCCTTTTCAGATACTGTTTTACCTAATCGTCTATCTTCAAATATTCTGGAAAGAGGGGGATTTCATCCATCATTTATAAACTGTGTAAATCCTTACCAGATGCTGCTGAATGAGCCACTTTTTTAGGCATACGTATGAAGATACTTGTTTTCTCAAGAACACTTGTGTATTGTCCTGGTCTGAGCCAGGATGAAGGCAATTTTCTTTTTACTGATTTTATTGTCCTCAGTCAACTCCCTTTTAAGCAGCACAGTTGCTGAAAGGAGCAGCAAGTTTTCCAGTTAGTGGATGGGTAACACTGGAATGTTTATGTCACTGCTGGGACTTGACAGTCACTTTGATCTACTTGTTGGAACTGCAGCCTCAGATGCTGCGGAGCAGAAGAGTCGTATCTGCTGCCCTCCTGCAGGGAGGAGTGGACCAGACAAACAGCAACGCTGACCAAAGTATTCCATTCCATGTATCTATGTAAGCTCAGAGGAAGATCAGAGATCATGAAAATCAACTTCCTTCCTGCTGCTTCTTCCCTTATCTCACGTCCATGACCGACGTTCGGGGAGGACTCTGTCCATCAGCCGGGGCACTCAGAGGGTGTCCCCACGGAAGGAGGTGGTTATCCAGGACACAGACTGTGGGGAATGCCACAGCTTTTCCCTGGCAACAGGGTACAGCTCTGACCATGGCTGGCTGGTGTGTTCAGGTTGATAACCTGCTTTGCTGGGTGGCACAGCTGCAGGATGAAGTGATAGAGCTTAGGAAGGAGGAGAGCAGGCTGAGGAGTATCGGGGGAATTACATGAGTGTTTTCATAGCCTGCTCTCCATAAAAACAGCTCAGAAGACAAGCCTCGTTAGTGGAACTCAGGCTTCCTCTTCACCTCAGCAAGCTTCCCAGCCTTCCCCACCTAACTTACAGGAGCAGGGACAATGGGAATAGGTCTCAGCCCAACAACATACATGGAGCAGGCGAGTCCCCTTAAGAACTTCACTGCGTTCCGATTGGTCGTGTGAAATCCAGGGGAAGTTTGGAGGAAAAAGGTTGGTGTTAGATGGTACTTTTCTTTAGTTTACCAGGGGTAGAAAACAATGATGTGGGAAAATATTTGCACTGGATTTTTGCATCTGACAGCAAAGCAAGCACCCATACCTTTTCTCTCCTGATATTTTTGGTTGCACAGTTAGCTGTGTATATTAATTTAGTTAGTGGGCTACAGCTGGAGTTTTGTCTCTTTCTTACTCATTCCATAAAGAAAATGGGTATAGCCGAGGGCAGAATCCCGTCTTTGCTTTCATGTCACTCATCTCACATTTTTACCTGGCCATTTGATTCCAGGCTAAGACAACAGCCTCAGAGTGAAGAACACTCCTTGCCCCATCATCGTCTCTTTAGTTGGGACCTTTGGTGCCTACAGAGCTTCCTATGGCAACATGGAAAATGTGATTGTTACTGAAGCAGACTAAAGGTCTTCCAGCCACTACTAAAGATAGAAACTGCTTTTCTGTGGAGGTTATGTTGCTACATCATTCTCCTGTCAGTTTGCAAATACTTTTGCCTTCAGCATTTCTCTGAATTTCCATGCCATTCAACGCTGGTATGTTGTGAAAAATAACAGATACCTAGTTTTGCCTACACAGTCTGCAGCCACCCTTTGTCTTTGGGCTGGCTTGAGCTGTAAACAGCTAAGCTGCTTCTGGCAGTAGACTCCTGAAAGCAACAGTTAAGTGCGATGATGGCTTTGCCATTGTGAAAATTTTTGATGCCAGTGAGAGCTTCTGTAGCTGATGGGGAAATGAGAACTGGAGAAATAACTACATCAGTCACCCCATTCCATCACCAGCAGCAGGATCTTTTCCAGGGCTAAGTTCCTGTTCTGCCCCTCTCTGTACCCCTGATTTGCCTCAGCAGCAGGGCCTGGTTTTCAGTGCACCAGCTGGAAGCACCTGGCTGGCTCTGCCTCCTCTGCAGCTGGGCCCCTTCAGCAGCAGCCCCAAGCACTCAGTCTCAGGCTCATAGGTTGTGTGGTGCTGGAGGCTGGGGAGGAAACATTCCCCATCATGTCTTGTATCTTGGTGCTGAGGCATGTTCATGGCAGATGGAATCTGTAGGGAGCTTAGATGACATTTCTATAACAAAAAAGCTTGCAGCTTTGTTAAAAGCATCTCTCAGAGTTTAGTAACACAAGTATCTGGCCTGCTATGTTTCAAGCTTTTCTTCTAGATTATCATGATATTTGAGTGTCACATAATTACAGCAATTAGATTATTTGTAACATGAAAAAAGTTTTGTCTTAATTTTATACTTCAAACTGACTAAAGCTTTTTGAAAATCTTTCATTAAATTTAAGTGTGGGATGTACTTGTAATAAATAGCTAGATACAGGAGTGTATAATAGGAAGCATTAAACCAATCCTAGTTTACCTAGGGAAAGAATTACTCTTTTTCACTTTAGAAGAAAAATAAAATTACGAAGTGAATCCTGAGGACACTGGCATTCATCAGGGAAAAGTGCTGTTTCTGTCAAGGTCTTACAGAGTTGCCAAACACCAAAGTACATACTCATATCAGTAGAAAAATTATTTTAGACTAACACAAATTTATGGAAAACATCTCCTCTAATTAGCATACTGAATACTTTACTCGTTTAAAGTGCCAGACTTTCATTAAATCAGGAGATAGTGATGTAGGAAAGTTCAACAAGGACTAGAAAGCAGCTATTGCTATTCATTTAAAACAAATAAAATAAAATTATTGTAACAATAATATTTAGTAGTACTACTAGGTCATATATGTCATGAACAACTTCTGCCAAAACATAAAGTACAGATCTACAAAAAGATTTTTCATCTAATAATAATTTTTCAAGCTCTTTCCTAATTAAAAATATCCAAGAAGTAACCTCTCCAATTCTTCTTATAACAAGGTGCTTTAAAAATGGTTTGTTTCATCCTTACAATGTTTTTTACACTGTCTGCAAGATACAAATTACAGAGTCAGTGAAGCAGCAAAATCTGTTTACCATTAGATAATCTCTGATTGCAGATAAACACCTCTTTGAGAATTATCACTATTAATGTAGCAAGTTGAACTAACCTTTGTGGCAGCCACAGTGAGAGTATAGCTGGCTCAGTCCTTCTGTTTCTTGCATCTTCATATTAGTCTTTAAAATTGTCTGAAACCCTCAACTTCAGCTTTTCAGTATTTAAGCTTTTGCCTGCTTTTAAACATTACCAAATATTGGTTACTTTTGACTGCAGCTGAAAGCAGCTTTGAAAACTCAGATACGACATTCTGCCCTTTAAGGACACACACCACTTTCTCACTTGGGATAATGAGGAATGAAACAATGGCTGCAGAGAGAAGAAAAAGGTGTC
>NW_009952798.1:1627918-1646612 GCF_000747805.2 Chaetura pelagica
CTGAGATCTGTATCACCTCCACTGATTACTCATTTTGTCAGCAAGTCATTTAACTGTCAGGATCAAATTCTCCTTTGTTGCAAATCCATGAAGCTTTGTGCATTTCATTGTTACCTGTGTCAGCTGAGGAATTTACTCAAAAGCTTCTCAAGCTGGTGAATGGACTCAGCATTACCCCTCTTAATAGTCAAGGTTCATTATAACTTATTTTTGCCTTAAATGTAAAACTAGTTTCCAGGCAGATAAATGGTTCCTTGACTCTCACACTTAATTTTAAGAGTAACACCAGTTTCATTTTGAGTAGGGACATGTCAGTCTGCCCCTAAATAAGTGCAAATGGAAAAAAATGTTGTTACAGCAAGCACAAAGACGTGTTCTGCTATTGTCTAACAGGAAGATGAGGTTGTGCTACGTTTATGACTGTTTCCTCTAAGAGCTTTGTCAGTAATATAATTTCCGAAACTTTCCATATTCTGGTTGTTTAGTTGGGTTTTTTCTTTCTGCTTGCATAAATTTCAGACTACTTCCCTTAAAAGAAAAAAAATTTCAGTGAAATGTTCCATTAGATTGTCACATCTATTTTAGCAAAATAAAGAAGTACTTAATAGCTTCTATTGTTATTACCAGTTCTTTCAGCTCACTGTAATTTTTTTCTTGGCTTTCTTCAGTAATTTTGTTCATTGTGAATTATGTTACTCAAAATCATTGGTTTGTCAGTCTAGGGCTAAGAAGAGCTGTCAGGAAAAGGGAGGGTGGACTGTGGTTCTCAGGTGTTATATTGATGTTGCACATGCAGTGACCTCTTTGATAGGGCTATGGGTGACAAGGTTTGATGATGTATCCAGAAGTTTTTGAACTGTTGCTGTTGTAGTAGTTAGTAGGGGTAGATACAAGGCTCTTCTGGGGTAAGATTTTTATCTAAAAGGACACTAAAGGGGCAGAAAAATCATATCTACAACCCTCCCGTAGAGAGGAGTGAGCTAGACAGGTGTTAAAACTGACCAATGAAAATAGACCATCCATATATTTATGTAGAACTCAGTATAAATTCAAGGATCACGGAAGTTGAGCCTTTCTTTCCTTCTTTTTGTCCATGGCCAGCATCCGGGGAGGACTCCATCTATCCATCACCATTGATCCCAGGCTCGAGTATTCCTGATTCTGGGAACTCTCCCCTCAGCTCCTGTCTGTGCTGCCCCTGTCTCCGGCACTGCTCCGAGACATTTCAGGAGTGCTCACTGCTCAGGAGGGTGCTGTGGGAGTTGCTGGGGATGGGAGGATGAGCAGGAGTTTGGGCAGGGGCTGGGAAGGTGGCTGGATGTTGGGTGCCCTCGCAGGATCCAGGCTGCTTCTTCCTCAGCTGGAGGTGCCAGGAGCTGGGGTGCTGTGGCCAGGGGGCTGGACCCTGTGGTGGCTGCAGTGGGGGATCCTGTGAGGGAAGGGCCAGGGAGATGATGAGCACAAGCCCCGTGTCTCACTCCCTCCCAGAACACAACTCAGGCCCTGTCCCCAGGTCCCACCCACATGGCCGTGGTGGCCCTGGGGGCCCCCTCACCGGTGCCTGTGTCACTACTGTCACTGCACTCCCAGGAGCTGGCATCTTCTCCCACGGCAGTGCAGGGCTGGTGGGTTCCATGGGAGCCACAGGAGCTGCAGAGCAGAAGTCTCCAGGGCCTGTGGGAGCAACAAGATGCAAAGCCCAGCTCAGCACCCCAGAGCACCTCCATCCCTGCCCAACGCAGGAGATGAAGTCACTGTCTGTCACTGGGGCTGCAGGGACTGGGGCTGCTGATACTCACCCACTCTCCTGCACCTGCTCTGGCTCCCAGTAGGAGATGTGACACTACTAGGTGTTGTCAAAGGGCTGGTGATCTTCAGCATTGTGAAAGGCCTTATTGCCCCAGGCCAAAGTTCCTGGATACTCTGGTTCTCCTGGGCCAAAGTCCTCAAGAGTCTCAAGCTCCCAGGAAGTGTCTCTGTGGGAGTCGGGGAATGTTCAGCCCTGGGGAGGGGGTCCCCTCCAAGCATCTGGGGATGATGTCTCAGTTACCAGGTGACCTTATGTCACATCCTACAAGGTGGGTGTGGCACTGCCATGTGTCCACTGGCTTCCCAGAGCTGGGGGCCCAAAATAAATAAAAATACCACGTCCCACAAAGTGGGCACAGCTCCCCAGAGCTGGGTCCCCAAACTGAAGAAGGTGTCACCCTGCAATTTTTGTCATTATTTCCTCCTTGCAATTCATGTGTACTAGTGGAAGGAATGGCTGCCCCAGCATCTCCTTCCAACTCTGGAGTTCTTACTCCCAAAGGTAACTGTGATATATGAAGGAGAAATGCAGCAGGAGCTGCTAAAAGCTGCTGATTAGAGCTGTAAATAATGGGCAAGAGTACATTAGGAGTCCTCTTCTCACATGGGATTCAAATGCAGTATTTCAGCTATAGTTTTTGTCAGCATTGGGTCCAGCATTAGCCTCTTTGGATTTTATGTGAAAGTAGAAAAAATGTTCTCCTTAGAATTAGCAGTAAAGCATTTTATGTGCACCTGCATGGCAGCTTTAAGGAATCTGGCTGCTCAGACTCCCCTCTGTCTACTGTAGCAACATCTGCTGTTGGAGGAAATGAAAGTTCAGGGTTCATAGGGTAGAGCTGTGCAGTGGAGAGGGGTTTTGAATGCAGGGGGGTTTGCTCTTGAGGAAGAATAAGATTTTGTAACAGGAGGAGGGCCTTAGTGGAAGTTCCTGGAGATGAATTCTGGGTACTTTGGCATCATAAGGGAGGTAGCCTGTTTCTGGAGCAACTCCCAGGCCCTTGGATAAAATTGTAAGGGAAACAAGGCACTTAACTCCAGCTCCAAAAAGCTGGTAGCAGGAAGGCTGCACACTTTGAGATATGAGCAAAACCTTGAAGAGCTGCATCTCTAGCAAGATGCAGTACCTGGATTTGAGTATAATTCTGAGAGGAGGAGGAGATGGTGATTCTTAACTGAATGGTAGGCAGTTCACTGACAAATTCAATTAGTAGAGAAAAACATGCTGCAGGACAGGGGGAAATAATCAATGAGGCTGTATACTTTATAAGTTTTGCTGACATGCTTCCACTGAAGGAAGAGAAAATTGAACTGGTAGTTAACTTAATCCATTACTGAAATGTATAATTCATCTTTTCATACTTTTACTTTTCTCAACATCCCCAAAAATGCCAACATTGGCAAAATTTGAAAGATTATTAAATACTCACACAAGGTCTGTACTTCAGAATATTCACCTGACAAAGACTAGAGAATTCAGTCAAGACAACAGTCCAAGTTTATTGGAAGCAGCACTGGTGTGATGTGTGGGACAGTTTGGCTAAAAGTTGCCTTGGGAATCCATTATGGTGCTTCCCTTTTGAGTACCAATAAGCCTGAGGATTTGCAGTTAAGCAGCTGCTTGTGTTGCTCAAAGCAAGAGTGCAGCATAGCAGGGCTGGAGGTGTGGAACTCCAAAAATATTAGTGGAATGGCAAAAAGCATTTATTTCTGGTACTGTGGAAAAGATGGCAGTAGTTGTCTTGTTTTCTAATCTGATTTGCTTTGGGGGAAGCTTGTTGCAGCACCAGGCCAGGGTTGGGAGCACTCCTGCAGTTCAGCCACAGTGTACCAGGTAGGAGACTGTAACCAGCACTGAATAGCAATCAAGCCCCAAGTGCTTCATCTTCAGCAGTGAAAACTAATCCTCATAACCTCTATTCCAGAAATGCTGCCTTTTTGAATTGATGTAGTCAACTTATTTCAGTGGGGAAAAAAAACCCTGACTTCTGTAAGCATTCCTAGTGATGGTTCAGATATGCAGTAAATTAAGCAGTTAGTTGAGCCTAATTTGTTTCAGTTCACAACTGCAGCCCTTCTAGATTCAGAAGGTGACTTACTTCCTATTTTGAGACCTCTGATTATATGGTGACTTCTTTCCTTACTGCTTTTTAGAGTTTTGGATCAGTGCTTTGCTGGCCGTGTAGCAGCATCATCTTAATAAGCTGTGGGGAAGGTTTTGTCCTGTTGCATAAGGTGGTGTTGATTTTGTTTGTTTCATGGAGGCTTGGTGCTGCCAGTGCTTTGATGAACATTTGCAAATACCAGAGGATTGATAGGTTAAATATTCCAGGAATGAGAGCTCCTCATTGTTACAGTTGAAATAGTTCCTCATAACTTGAATTAAGAGGCAAGGCTCAAAGTTCCAAACCTACAACTTCTAAAATTAGTGCAGCTGAATGTGAACTGAAGTTCTGTATCTAACCAAAGGTATTTCTTAGACTAAAAGATACTATGATGAACATCAGGAAGTCAAGTTACATCAGTTTAATATTAAATTAATGTTCTTTCATATGCATCCTTATCTCCTACATTAAGCTGTCTAGCTGTTCATTAAATCTGCACCCAGTCTTTAGCATGTTCTTTCATATGCATCCTTATGCAGCTACAGTAAGCTGTCCAGCTGTTCATTAAATCTGCACCCAGTCTTTAGCTTCTGACATATCTTGAACAGATATTTTATAAAAAAACCCATCATATTTTTCTGTGGAGTCATCAATTTAGAATTTTTACATTTACCTCTTAATACATGTATCTTACATGTGTGTATTCTAGCAGTGTCATGTGTATGAACTAAGAATTACACACACTTAATGCTCCTTCATGACCCTTATGCACTAAAGGAGCAATGCAAGTGCACTTGGGACTTGTACAAGTCATGGTCAAGTTTAATCTTTCATGATTGAATGGAGCTGAGCATGTAAGACAGAAAATAGTTCAATAGCAGCTTCTTATTTTGGAAAATAAGAACTTCTGTGCTGGAAATTTTTTTTTTTGGTCCTCTGTAGGGACCTCCACCTTCCCTGTCATCAGAGGTTTTGAGGTTCTTCCATTATAGGAAGATGACCATGGTCCTAGAATTAGTAGCAGTGCTCCTTGGGTTCCTGTATGCCTCCAGTGTTTCCAACTTACAGCTATGCTGGTTTTTAAAGTAAAAATGTTATACTTTTGATTTATTATTGGACGCAGTTCCTCTTAATGGAATTACTACTGACTGAGACCTAGAGAAAAAATGATGAAGATCTGCTAAATTTTTTAAAAAACCCTAGACACGTGACTTTGAGCTGCACGGTTGGTTCCATACTGAAAAGAGTATCTTTGAAAGCTTTAAATGAAGATTTGATATATTCAGGTATGACATGTGAATCATGTGATGACACGTTTTTCCAAAGATGCAAAATCCAACAGGTTTTGAAAATCATAGTGTTCTTTGCCTGAAGACATTACTCTGACAAGGAGGATACTTAAAGGCTGTTTGAAGTTCTTGCTTGCTGAGTGTGAATCATGGCAGTTCCTACCAGTAGTCTCCTGTTTTCATCTCTCCCAGAGCACTAGGGGAAAAGAAAGGCATAAGTTATTTGGGGAAATTGTTGTTTCCTCTTTTTGTCAATTAGCTTTGCTATTTAGAAATGAGTCAAGAGTTTACTAGGATCTGAAATTCCTCAGTATTCTAAGTTTTGTTTCTGTTTGTGTTTGGCTTCTTTTATAGTAGAAAAAAGGCAGAGCGGAGAGCTCATGTTTAAGGATTATGCTTCCTTGTTCTCCCTAACATATCATAGTTGCTCAAGGGTGGAGATAGATTTTCTTCTTTCTGTTCTTTGAGCAGGAGCAGCAGCAGTATAACTGCCACAAAATGGCATGGGCTCTGGTTCTGGATTTAGAAGGACTCTTATGAGAAGAAATGGTCATTTATTCAGGGGATGAGCCAGGACCAACTGCACTGATGTATTTTTCTACATAGACAAATGAACTTGAAGTAAAGGTTCATTAAGCAAAGAATATAAAGCCTATAGCTTTTCAGAAATAAGTATTTGTCAGAGCTTTAGACTTTTTTTTCCATAAGTCTCCAAATATTTGCCAGTAACCTCCTACCTGTATGATCTCTTATTTGCACAGATATTGTTGCAAGGTTGGCAAGTTTTACATGTAGCATCAGCCTGCTTCCCAGAGCAAGGCAGGTAGTATCATCGAGACAGGCATTTCAATGGGAACTGCAAGGAAGGGTAATAATAAGTTGGGATAAGGATGGTGGAATTTGGCCCTGAACTAATGCCTTTTGTAGCCTTGACTGTTTGTTTTTCTTGCCAGCCTAAGCTATTGCTTCTAGGGGCCTGTTCTGTACATTTCACAAAGGTTTATTTTAAACAAATCTCCTCTGAAAGCCATTATAAATCACTGCTTTAACTTTTAATTATTGTCTCGGCAACTGGTTTTCTGAATTATATTCAATGTCACAAGTATTTTCTTCTTAATTCCAAAAAGCCACTCTGAAATGCAGTGTATCTCAGACTTACTTGATCTGAGAAATAAGAAATCTGAGAGGTTATAAGATAATTTAGCTGAGGTTTTAGTGAGAAGGTGTCAGAGAGAGACTACAAGAATGAAATATTTCAAGTTATGGATGGACTGATATATTGACTTCAAATCATAAGCCGCCATTTTTTCTTGATGTAATTTTAAGCTCATTTTACTTCTTCTCAAGGGACAGAGACAGACAAATAGTGCTTTTACTCTGTATATTAATTCTTGTTCAATCAGTATGAAATTTATAAATTTGCGTAATAAAAAAGCAAAAAGGCTGGGGTTTACATGTTTTTGCTCTAATAAATCTTTTAAATTCTCCTCTCATTATTATAAATGGCCTTGTAGTTAAGGTTTAAAGGTTTAGCTGAAGGTTTTTTAGAAGGTGGGAAGGGTTTTGGTTCTTAACACAGACATTAACAAAAACACAGATAAATTGTTAAAAGAACATACTTACTGATATAGTATACATTTTTTTTCCTTCTCTTTGCTTTTTAAAGATCGAGCTAGGCTCAGCTAATAGGAACTGTTAAAGTACAAAATTGAACATAAGAAACATTCCTTCCTAGGATAAAAATGAGAGAGTCCTGAAAGATCATCTAGTTCCAATCCCCCTTCATGGGCAGTGACACCTTCTACTAGACCAGGCTGCTCAGAGCCCCATCCGACCTGGCCTTGAACACTTCAGGGATGAGACTTCCACAGCTTCCCTGGGCAACCTGTGCCAGTGTCTCACCGTGCTCACACTAAAGATTTTCTTCCTAATGTCTGACCCAAATCTCCCTGCTTCCAGTTTTGATCTGTTGCCTCTTGTCCTCTCACTACAAGCCCTTGTAAAAAGTCTGTCCCCAGATTTGCTGTAGCCCCTTCAGGTACTGGAAGGCTGCTATGAGGTCTCTGTGAAGCCTTCTCTTTTCCAGGCTGAACAGCCCCAACTCTTTCAGCCTGTCTTTGTAGGAGAGGTGCTGCAGCCCTCTGATCATCTTTGTGACCCTCTTCTGGACTCGCCCCAACAGCTCCATGTCTTTCCTGTGCTGGGGGCTCCAGAACTGGACATGATACTCCAGGTGGGGTCTCACAAAAGCCCAGTAGAGGGGAGAACTCCCTCTCTTGACCTACTGGCCATGCTTTTTGTGATGAGCCCAGGGCACTGGTGGCTGCATGGGCAGCAATTGCACATTACCAGCTCTTGTTGGGCATCTCATCAACCGACACCTCTAAATCTTCATATACCTATATTTCTTCTTTGTTCATGTTATTATTCATAGGCCAATTCCATGGTTGATTTCCTTTCCTGATGGTAATTAACTATTGGTGATTATGTCCCTGGGAACTCTAGTATCATCCTCTGCCTTTATCTGAAGGCCTCTAGTAGTTTTGACAGCAGTTTTGGGTATCTTATGAGTGACCTGGGGATACTCAATTGTAGCTTGATGTTACATTTAGGGCATGGCCGTAGCATTTTAGCATATGGTTCTTTCCTTTACAGTTTGGTACTAATTCTGCCTTCTAGAGGCTCTTGCATTTTTAACTCTTGTCCTTTCTCTGCTGAAATAAGCAATCCTCTCACCTCCAAAACCAGCCAAAACAATACATCTAAAACTAATGCTATAATACTTGAATCACATAGTGCAGGACAGCTGCAGAACTCCCTTGTAACTGGACCTGGGGGTTCTCTTTGTTGGAGATAATATACTTCATAGATACAACAGACATGCATGTATCTGTTGCTACAGCAGGTTCGTTAGCAGGCCTGTTTTTCTGTATATCACATTAATGGTCAGAAACTTATTTCATAACAATTGCTTCAATAGTTTCCTCTAATCTGTTATTTTCATTCCAAATAGTTTATTGAAACAATGTTTGTTTCCTTTGGATGCAATAGAAGCAAAATATTTAGTACCTCATGTTACCTTCAGTCAATTTCATGTTTACACAAAATAGCTCAAGAGAAGCTCAGAGTAGTTGTCAGGAATCAGTTGTCTACAACATGATATATTAATGTATTAATAAAATGGAATATTTTTTTAATTCAAGACAGCAAATAAATTCAGTTTTTGGCTTTTGCAAAGCTTAAATTTGGGATTGTGGGGGACAGGTTTTTACTGGTCTCTTTTGTTCACCATGGGGGAGAAGTTCCAGAGAGAGGAGACAGCAAATATGAGAAAATTATATATATAAAAAATATATATATAACCTCTTGCGTGTAAGAAGGGCTGTCATATATAAAATGTCTCATGTGTTTATACAATGAAATTTCTACTTGGAGAAACAGTTATTTAAGAAACAAAAAACCCTCTTAACAGTGGGGGTTTGGTTTAGAAAACACTTGTGTGCCTGGCACACTGCAGACATTTGCAGACCTGTACTCTCAGGATTCTCTAGACTGCTGAAGGACAATCATACTCATTTTAAATCCAGCTTAAAAAAGTTTCAATAAGATACTGAATTATGTCAGTAACTGATGAAACTTGGAAGGAGGTATACTGGAATGGCATGATATGGTCTAACCTCAGATCTGTCCCAGTAGTTTTTTTTCTTGAATCTGCATGGACGGGAGAGAATTGTTAGATGAATGGATCTGTTTTGCCCTTGCCTGAATGCATGGCTTTATTTTAAAGTGTTAGAAGATTCTTCAGCAGCTGTGATCCAAGTCCCACAGGTCTTACACAAACTTCTGAAATGAATGGCATGGAAGCTTTTGCATGGTTTGACCTTTTTGGTTGTATATTTTCGTGAGTATTAAAGAGAGATTCATTTGAGTAAGGTAATCAAATTCGTGCTGATCATCATATGATCAGATAAATGTATTTCCCAATGAAAATGAAATGTGTAATTCTGCATGGCTCTAAAATGAATCATATTCTATCTATTGATGTAATTGTAATGCATAAAACTACTCTTTACAAGAAGCAGTAGACAGTTACGGTGGTGGTTTTATTGGAAGATAAAAGAATATAACAGGTACATCAACCTTTAGAGATTTGTGTTAATAAGAACATTTGTCTGACTTCCCGTTAGTGATTTTTGTTAAGAAACAAATAAAATACTGGAATTGCCCTTTCCAAGCCTCTGTTAATGTTGCATTTCTTTTGGTTGGTTCTCCCTAGCTATGCAATTTATACAATGACAAGGAAGCCACTAGAATGGTTGGTTGTTTTCTCATCAGTTGATGATTTTGTTCTTCTTTTTCCTGAAAGGGCATTTTTAAATCCCTACATATTTTTATTCCTCAAATCTGTTTCTGGGCTGCTGAATGTCAATCTCAGCTAATAGCTCCCTTCAGCAAACTGTGCCTCCTTTTTTAACTTTGCCTTTGGAATACATTTCAGTTTGTATTAAATGTGAGTTTTGAATTAGATTTTATGGTACTCTCCTAATGTGAAAGCTAGTACTTTATAGCAGTCTTTATAAGGCATACCTCCATAACTCATCACATGTTCTTGTTTCTCTAGGTTCTGGGTATATGTATTCTATAAATCACTAACTTTTTTTAGTTTCTATATCTAACAAAACAAATAGAAACCTAAAATTCAAGTGCAGAAGTAACTTATTCCTGAAAAAAACAATGGTTATTTATTATGTTAGCCAGCTGGCATTTCCCTTTCTTTTCAGAACTCACTGTTTATGCTGCCATCCTCCTTGGTCTGTTCTTCTAGCTTAATATTTCTGTGTCATTATTAAAGAGAACATTCATCTTTGAGATGCTTTCCATAGCACCACCTATTCTTAGAATCTGGAAGAAAACTTAAGGAGTACTGCAGGTAGTAGTACTCCTATTTTCAGTGTCTGAAGTTTCACATATTAAAAAATAGTTCAGTTTTTCTTCATACAATCAAGGTCACCACAGGTACTTTACCTTCCACATTTCTGGGTTGAAGAGATCTGTCTGTGTGTTTTCATTATTTA
The DNA here is from genome assembly GCF_000747805.2 of Chaetura pelagica. Classification (NCBI taxonomy): domain Eukaryota; kingdom Metazoa; phylum Chordata; class Aves; order Apodiformes; family Apodidae; genus Chaetura; species Chaetura pelagica. The sequence continues at coordinate 1,638,197 of NW_009952798.1, forward strand.
GTATCATGTAGAAAGATGCTTCACTTTGGTGCTTCTACCACTTCAGGCTGGGCAAGGAGCTTGTCACTTGTGATTGGGATTTTTCTGTTTGGAAGTCCAGGGGAGGGAGGGGCCACACTGCAACTGTGAGTTGTGCTCTGCTTTACTAAGTTTAGCTCTCCTGTGTGGCAGCTGGCCCTTTTTCTGTCATCTGCCTCTTATGTGCTTCTCTTTATCCAGCTGATAACAACAGTCTTCTGCAAGTGGTTAGTCATGATCTGACAGACTTATCAAACAGCTGGATCCTCTCACAAGCCCCAGTCATTTTCACATGGTTACATTTTATGATTCTCTTAACCTGGTCATGCCAAGTCTCCACAAGCAGCTTGTTTCCAAGAGTAGCACATTTTTGCCAAAGGCCACCTTTTGAGACCATGGTTGATGTTACATATTATCATGATCAAAATCATGGAAAACATGTATCTTGAAAGGCCTGAGTGTGCTGTGTCCCTTAAGAGCTCATACCAGCTTCATATAATTCAAACTGATTTGCATATCAGCTGTATATCTTATGGCCTTTTGGGAGCATTTTGCTTTGCTGCCCCACAAGATGGAGATCAGTGTGTCAGTCAAAGTCAGACCTCCCCCATGCAGTGTGCACTCCTGACAGGACTGTTGAGCCCTGGGACTTCATACTCCACACTCTGAAGATTGATGAGGAAGATGCTGAGTGATGCTGACTGTCCCTCACTGCTGGTAGCTGCTGTTCTGCAGTACTCATTAGCTCACCGTTGACTGCGATTTCACCTCCTTGTAATTGCTTTTCAGCAGTATTAGTCATCTGGAAAGCCCATAGTGTAACCTAGCCCAGAGCTTTTCTGAAATCAGGCTCATCCTCAGGCACCAGTTGCAGAAGTCATCAGAAAACCTTTTTGGCAACTTTGGAGTTGTCTGTGGGTAGCCTCAGGCACAAGATTTATTACAGTGTCTCTCTGTCTATTCAGAAAACAGAATAGAAACTTTCCTTTTTCTGCATTTTGAATCTTCACAAGTAAAACAAAATTTTGGCTTGGGCAAGATATTTCTGAATACCTCTTGGAGTAGTATCATCACAATCCATTTCTTTACTCCCTAGTGATCTTTCTAAATATCACTTCATAGCACATGAATATAGCAGTGGGGTCAGTCACTACTTGCTATGGTAGGCCCTGCTGATGTATCATCAGCTTCCAGACTTACTTTCTTCAGCATCTGATGGAAGGCCGTCTGCCTTTTCCACTGGACTTGTTACCCTGTCTAAGCTAGGTTGCAGTTTTCTGGGTTTGCATCACTTCCTTGGCCTTTGGCCCACAATCCAGCCATATTCATTCCCTACTCCATAAGATTCTCCTCCTTTTCTGAAAGCATCAAGATGCATTTTTCATCTTGTAAAGCACCCTAGATAATCTTTCCCAGCGATCTCCCCTTTTAATCCGAAAGTGTTTCTCAGTTTGGAGACTCCCCGGAATGTTCATATCTGCTGGTCCATTTCCATGTGGCTGCTGAAAGTCCTCTTTCCTTTCTCTTTCTGCTTTCTCAGCAGTTAATTCTTCTGCTGCCTGTGTTTCCTGGCTGCCCTCTTGATCCCCAGGACCTAGTATAAATGATACAACCCATTTTCAAAGCTCATGTAATCTCCTGTTTCAGATCATACTTAGCTTTCTCTTTTTTTTTTTTTAATTTTTTTTTTTCTTTTCTCGAGCAGCTTAAGTAGAGTTGATTGAACAAAGCCTGGATATTGCAGGTGGCAAGTTTGTGCTCTGGCACTGAAGTGTGGCAATCACAGGAAGTGTAACAGGACATTATCTGTTGTGTTCTTGTGGATATGATTGAGAATTTGAGGGTGTCTCTAGGTCTTTTGATTAGGGTTGAAATGCCATACTGTGTAGTTGGGGAATATATGATCCTGCAAATGGTACCACTCATGTCCCATAGATTTCCACTGCAGTATCTGAATTTACCTGACTTTCTTTTAGATTTTTTAATTTTTTTTTTTTAATTTCACAGCTGCTCCTCTTTAGCTGGAGAGGAAGCAAGTCTTCTCTGAGTAATTTTCCCTTTGAGCCATGAATGCTAGTCATTAATAAGTGAGGAGAACTGAAACAGATGCCAGGAAATTAAAACCAATTGATTTTATACATAACAGTAACCAAGGCATTTTATCTTGGTGGCAAACAGTGCTATCTTAAGTAAGCATTCATTTGACCTAGTGGCTTTGATATCAGTTGCTATTAATATCCATGTAGCTCTCATTAACATGCCTGCAGCTTTTAGGCATTTAGATGTAAAAGTAAACTGACCTGTAAGCAACAATTTTTTTTTTAAGAAAAAAAACCACCAAGATTTATTAAAGCTAATCCTTTATAACACAGCTTAGTGACTGTAGGGATTTAATTAATACTATTTGATATGTATAAAATAGTTAGGAATTGTGCTGTTTGTGGGGTTTTTTGGTTAGTGGGGGAGGGCCCCACAGGTGGCTCTGGTTAGAAGATGAGAAGCTCCTCCTCCTTCAAAACCAGCCAGGGAGCCATTAGAGGGACAACAGGTGGGCCTCTGCAATTAACATACGAAAGAACTGAGGTAAGAGTGGAAGAAGAGCTGAGCTGCAGAGTCAGAGCTGCCTGTGGCTGGGGAGCAAGAAGGTGCTCAAGCAGTTTTCCTGCAGCTCATGGCGAGGTGGCAGCTGTTCCCCTGCATTGATGGAGGAACGTGCTGGAACATTCCCTGAAGGTGCCAGGAGGGGTGAACTTGGCCAGTGAGCTTGGATTTTGCTGCCTGTGGACTCTGCACAGCTGTGGAAGCCCCCGGTGCCAGGGGAGTTTGTTCCCGAAGCATCTGTGACTCTGTGGGAAGCCCAGGCTGGAGCAGCTCCGGACCTGGTGGGAAGGACTCAGGAAGGGGAGGTTGGTGGAGGATTCTCTGCCATGGGAAGGACTGTAAGGAATCCTTCTTCCTGAGGAGGAAGGAGTGGCAGGAACCACCAGCCTGTGAACTGACCCTGTGCTGCTGGGGGCAGGAGATGAGAGAAATCGAGAACAAAATAATTTGGGCCTGGGAAGAAGGAAGGGGTGGGGGTAAAGTATGTAAGCCCTGCTCTTTCTGTTGTCAGTGTCATCTGGTTAGTGTGAAATTAAGTTGTTTTTCCCCAAGTTGAGCCTGTTTTGCCCAGGATCTTAATCGGTAAAGAACCCTCCTTGTCCTTTTTGTCTACCCAGGATCTCCTCGCTGGTCTTTGTTCTCTGTTCTCCCCGTCCCGGTGTGTCTGTGTGTGTGTCTGAGTGAGCAGCCATGTTGCTGCTGCTTTGTTGTGTTAGGCCCAAACCACGACATGAATGATTAAGAGTTTCTAAAATGAGAATTTGCAAGTATTTGGAATGAGTTTATGGAAGTCATGTTTTGTAGCCATAGGAACAAATCAAACAATAAATGGACAACCAGCATAAATGCATAATTATTGCTGCGTGCCAAAGTGAAATGTACCAAAGCAGATTTCATTGTCCCATAAAATTGAGGAAAGCTCTCTAAAAGTAACTAATTTGCAATAGAGAGCTGATGAAATATTATTTGCCAATGTTCCTACTGTGCTGGAAGGCTGTAAGCATGCTTATCAATTTCCCTGGATTACAAAGTAGAAATGGCAGTTATTTCGGTGCTTTCTCCCAGTTCACTAGCTGTGTACCTAACCTAACAGAAGCCCATAAGCTGTCTTTTGGTGTCTTTCTCTAAAAGTTACTGCAGAACTCTGGCTTGATAGGTCCATATATCAGATTAATAGCTGTATCAAAAGCCTGAGTCTGTATTTATTTACATAACAGGGCAGTTTGTTCTTCTTGCCATAATCTAGTCGATATTTTTTTTTAAACAACAGTAAACTTCAATTCCTATATCAACATCCGTTTCTGTCAGGTAAACCTACAGTTCAACATGTTTCTTAATTTTAATTCTTTAGCTTATTGTGATGGTACCAGTGGTTTCTTAATTCTTTAGCTTATTGTGATGGTACCAGTCAGATAAGGCAAGTTTTAATTATTGATGCTGTGATCAACTCTGATGGTGCTTTATTTTTGTTCTGTGAGGCACTCTATATGCAAGTAACTTAGCTATCAGATGAGGAGTCTTCATGAGAGCTCATCGGAGATCTCTGCAAGTAAACAGAAGCATTTCATTTTCTTTTTTTTTTGGTTGGGATTTTTAGAGGGAATAGCATTAGAGAGGTCAAGATCTAACTGTTGATTCATAGCTTAATCCTTTTAATCCATTAGCATTCTATGGAGAACTTGAATTTAAACACAGCCGTTTATGCTTTTATTTAATGAACAGTAACAAAACATAACAAAAAGAACTGTGATTAACCTAACAGCTATTAGTGTTTATGGCATGGTCCCTTCAGAGTATGTGGCAGACTCCTTTTGGTTTGACTGGAGTGGGGGTTTTCTTGTAGAAACAAAGACGTTTTGATGATTTTACAACCAGATTTGATCCAGCTCCACTGAAAGTCAGTGTTTTTCAAATGCTGTTTGATCTGATTCCTATTCAATAGCCAATATTACACTAAAACTGCCATTGTAATGGTGGCTCAGAGTATAACATGGTTGATCATTGATATTGGTGGACTGAGATTTTCCCTGAGGTTTCCTGCCAGATAGTAGCTCTCTGAACAAAGCCTCTGTCATAATATGAAATATTAAACCTCAGAGAGGCAGGATTTCTGACAGCACTGTAACCTTGAGGACATGTCTGATTCATAAATATATTATATTTGGTTTCACAAAAGCCAGGGAATGTCGGATCATACAAGAATCAATGTAGATTGGAGATGTTCAGCCCTGTTTTAACTCCAGGGCATCATATTTACATCACTTAGTGACATAAACATAATCTCAGATCACAAATACGCTTTGAAGAAGCTGCATGTATTGGTTCTTCTTTGCAGCGTAATTCTCTAGAGACATACAAACTGAACCCTGCAGCATTTGCTTAGATCATCAGTTCCTCTTTATATTTAGATTATAATAATGCTCAGAGTATTTCTGTGGTCTCTGCTTATATTTCTGTGGTCTCTGCTTTTGTTTCTGTGGCATCTGTGTAGGCATGTCTGTTATGATAGAGGTTTGCCAGTTTCAGACCATTAAATTATTTTTTTTTTTTACCTCTTTCTATACCTTAATCTGGCAGATTCCTGCTTTATATAATTTGAAAGAAACAACAGAAGTATAAGACACATTAATATCTGTTTAAATCATTACTTTGTACTGGGCTTCCTTGCAGAAATAACTGTGTAATAAATACTTTTTTGACCTCATATTTCATAAGAGTAATGATATTTTCCTGGTTAGTGACCAGCATACTCTGATTGTGTTGCATCTCACCATGTGATTTTATCAGAATAACAAAAAAGTGTTTCTATTGACCTGCTGACTGGGAGTAGTTTAAATATTTGTGTGCTTTTTTATAGGCAGGGCTACACACCTTGGAAGTGATTTGTTCTAAGCAGACATATATTTGTTTAAGAGAGATGTATAGAGAGATGACCAAAGATAATAGTGAGAGTGCAGAGTGTGGGCATCTTAAAAAAACAAAACAAACTAAAGGTATTGAAAAATTGCTTTATAATTACAGGTCAGAATATTTCCAAAATATACTTTTTTGACAAAGCTGATATTTCTTCCAATTTTTCTGTGAACAGTGGAGAAAAGAAAGAAAGGGAAGAGACAAGGACAGTTCCATCTAGTGCAAAGACTTAGGCTCTAAGCTTAACTTTTATGCCAAACTAACAGGTCCAGCACAGGAAAAAACACATGGAATCTACGTTTCAGCAGAGAAGTGGAGGCCTTCCATCTGTGGTTTTGTTATAATTTCAGAAAAAGCTTTCTAAAAGCTATTTCTAGTCAGGATTGAGGAGTTTAAAAATTACCATAAAGTGAGTCTGTCATCCTCTGCTCTGCTTTAGGAGTCACTTAGAGAAGGAAAAGTACTCCAGGAGATGCATTACCTTCCATTCTAGCAGATATACTGAGAAAGTCCATCTAATAAGAGGAGTTGGAGAAAATATTGTATAGGTAATTGGTAACCAGTGTGAATATCCCCAGGTAAAACCATGCTCTGGTGCAGGAAAAAAACGGGTTGGTGACCGCTCGTTAGTAATAATGCACTGTCTGTGTAGTCACATTTCTTTTCAGTGGCTTACTTCCTTCATCTGGCAGTAGCTTCTCTTCCCCAGCAGTGTGTTGCTTAATTAATTATAAGTACTCCTCTAAAATGCTCTCATTATGATAGAATTCTTTTAAATGGCATGATTTTTCATGGTGTTTTACGTTAGACTTGTGTGTCATGCCGAGCAGTGTGGTGGAATCAGTGTGCAATGAGGAAGACTGGTGTTAACCACCACTCCTAGCTAGGCTGCTGCACAGTCTGCACAGAGAGCAGAAGAGGAATTTCAGGAGGCCAGAAAGCACAGTTTCATGCTTAATGCAGTAGAAGGCTGCCCCAGAGAAATGCATCCTCTGGGTCTGTGTAGACTGTATCAGCCTATGCCACAGCATTCGTGTGTAATCTAAACAAGTGATCTGAGCTGTGATTGCCAGATTTTCTTTGCTGCAAGCTTGTGACTTCTCAGGTAGCCACCTTTAAAGTCAGGATTATACTTTTGAGAAGCACCAAACAGAGTGAATCAGATGAACAGTACATATCAGATACTGGAGCCAGTACTGTAAAATATCTTTATAAATCAGCTGGATGGTGACAGAGTGTCCCTTGGCAGTGTAAGGACTGGGTGTGATGTCATTCTGGGGGACCAAAATGGAGTGAATAAATGGATTCACAAAGGCTCCAAAAGTTCCACGAAAGGAAATAGATTTACAAACAAGTGAAGCCTTGTGAAGTGGAGGAAACAAGTCAATAAAGGACACAGTGTGAAAAAGACTGCCAATGGTGGTCAAGCTGCTACCCTTTTGGAAGGGAAATTTACTTCAACACCTGTGATTCCATGAGACTTGTCTGGAAGTTGCACTGCAGTAAGTAGCCTTGCTTTTGGTTTCTTAAGTTTTAGGTCATACCTTCACATCCAATACCTTTAGACTTTTTGTCCTGTCTTTTCAGGTACATGTATGAGTAATGATCTTCATTTGATTTCTTTTTATGTTTCATTAGCTATTATTTAGTCAAGATGGACTGGAAAGTTTTTGTTTTCAGTTTTCCGATGCCAATGGCAATAATCGTGTGAAACAACTGAGAGAAGGGGTTGTAGTGGTAATAAGAGGGTGTTGCAGTTCTCCTCTGCCATAAGACTCTTGAAATCTACAGTAGTGACCTCCAGAATAAGCAGAATGCAGAGGGATTGCTAGGACTCCTTCCATGGACTAGTTTTAAAGAATTAATCAGAAGAACTCCTTGGATATGAGCTCTGTCTAGATTGTTTTCATTTAGAAGTAAAATGCTAGTGAGTCAGCAAGAAAAAAAACAAACTTGTACATAATCTAAAATCTTTACAATATTTTTCAGACCTGATTGCAGGCAAATAGCCCCACGATACCAGAGGAAAATTAATAGAAAATAGGCTGTTAGTGTCATTATTTATAGTTCAGGACTCAACCATTCAGTGATTTATATTTTCAATTTAATCATATCAACTGATGTAAGAAATCACTAGAAATGCAGGTATGACCTTGCTCAAGCAGCGTGTATAAAATTTCATGTAGCAAAGCTTATATATATTGGAAATTGTGCAGTAATAAAATGTTTTTTTTGCATTGTGCAACTTGCCAACTATGTCAATACAAGATAATGGTTTAGGCAAATTACATGACTAAAGAATTAGAAATGTAACTGGAAAAACGAAACATAATACTGGGTTTCTGACAAGAACTCATTTTATATGATAAAACTAATTTGTAATTTGATCTTTAAATCAGAGCACAAAAAGAGCACTGAAGCACTTGAAATGCAAGCTCTATTATAGGATAAAGGAAGTGTGAAGACCAAGAAATAGTCTGACAGCAGCCTAGACAAGGGCAAAGGAGCTCTTATTGGGCATGGCTAAATATTGTATTCTTAAAAAAATAGTGCAGTTATTTGAAATAAGGAATTGATGAATGTCATGGAGGGAGAAGAAGAAAGTTTAGGAATACAAAGTTCAGGTTTACCAATTTTGTTTAATTGACTATTTTTATCTTCACTTAAATCTTTATTAATATGTTCAGCCAAGAGAGGAAAGTTACTGAACTAGTTGAAGGACAAATTCAGCTTAGAAAATGGAGTTTCTTATTAAAGAGCTTCCCAGGCTCCATGTCCTTATGCTGAAAAGAGAAGCAAAGGTGTGTGAGTGACTTAATGCAGTAACACAGGTCAGGAGTGTGGGCCTCACTGAATGCACTTCCTGTCTCATGTGGAACATGGG
>NW_009952798.1:1646662-1651322 GCF_000747805.2 Chaetura pelagica
AAGTGCTTTGAGGTACAATGATAACCAAGGTTCAGGCTTATGTCCAGCTGGCTTTGAGCCCAGGCAGGTTGTTCTTGTCTGCAAAATGCTGTGTGGACATACCTCTGCACTGCAGAGTTGTTGGGTGTTTCCACTGCAGGTGCCTTAATTTCTCTCTCCATTCATGCTTAGCCTCCAGTATTATTCAGCAGAACAGCTTGGAGTGATGTCGCTCTTTCTAGTGACCGTGGAGTAGCTGAGGAGCAGTTTCAGATGTACCAGTCTGTTGACTTATGTTCTCTTTTGGTGAAAGTGTAGCTGCTTTTCAGACGCATCTTGTTGACCCAGGGTCATATGAGGCTTTTGTCTCTTGAACACTTGCTGAAAGGATTTCTGGCAGGACATTAAGCATTTTCCATTAAGTAGAAATGAGTAAAACCTGTTCCTTCCCCAGAAGGTGTGAAGTGTATAGTCACATCCAACTAACTAGCTGAAAGGAATTTGTCTGAGTAACCAAATGTTTCCAACTGATGCTGAGTACTCCCATTAGAAAATGACCTCAGGGATCAAAGATAACTTATTTCTTATCAATCTGCCTCATTTACATCTCCATGTGTAAAGGAAGAGAACCTGAGCCATTCAGTGCAAACATCTTTCATACAAGTTAGTTGCATTTTTTCAAAGTATAATTCCTCCTGCTACTGCTCCTTGTAAAAATATAAAATCATTAAAATGTTAAAATACCCTAATAGCTTGGCATAAGTGCAGAGGGTATGATTATTCCCGAGTTATTAAGAGAAGGATAATTTACATGCAGAAGATCACACTGCTTAACTGAAAGACTGTGTAAAACAATTGTTGAAATAGGTTTTTGGTCTATTAGGCTCCTCACTAATATTTTGGGGGAACTCATTAACATGTCTGAATGGTAAAAGGCAGAAGGATAGCTTTCATCAAGTGCAATTGTTAGTGGTGCATATCATGCATGAAATTCATTAGAAGTTGTTTATGGTGTGAGAAACCTTGTAATAACATCTGATGGACTGCATAAAATCATTGCATGATAAATGCAGAGAAATTTAATTCTGTGGCAGTTCTTAAACACAAGAAATCAACAGATCAGATAAAAATCCTCCCTCATACTATTTTTTGGCCTTCTGCTTGTAAGGTATGAATGATGTACTCCTTCCCTTTCCCATATTGTACAGATCTTTAAGTACTTCATCTTGAGTGAAGTGCAGTAATGCTGAAACGATTTGGCCTGTGTCCTTTGAGTCAGATAGAAACAGTTAATCACATGTCAGAAGCAAACTTTGGGCTATGTTTAATCTCACATGTTGAGAATAATCTTGCAAGAAATTGTTTATGAGAAGGCATGAGTCTTTTGGAAAGAAAGTGTGACAGCTTGCCAGAGAAGAATATTTTGAACATCCTGCATGTTGAATAGATACCTAGAGAGAGAACTCAGCTGAATATATTTGAAAAAAATTATTATTCAGCAATGAAACCCTTTCAAATGACTGCTATCCCAGTTTGAAATCCAATAATATATTTTGGAAAGATGAATAACACTTTAAAAGTGGCAGGGAATTTAGAAAATGACAAATTTATGTTCAAACATATTTTTTTATATTTACTGTGTTTTACTTGTGCTTTTATAATGAGCTGACATTTTTATCAGATTTTTGCTTGTCAGTATTTATTTGGAATTAAATTGCTAAGGAAAACATCTAATAGCATGTTCTCAAATTATGGTTTTTTTTTAATGCAGGCAGTTGTGCCTACAGAGCCAAGGCCTTCTCTTACAGACTTGATTTACAGTTCTTATCAATCTCAGGAGTAGCCTTGTGTAAAGGTCAGCCATGATATGTCTGTAGAAGACATGTAGGAAGAGATGTACAGAAGCTGCAGAAAAATATTTTAAAAGATTTAATTAAATGCCTGGGTTTATTGTGATGGTGCAATGTGCTGGACTCACCTCCTTGGGCAGAAGTAATCCATGTGTTTATTCAAGGGCTTGCAATACCTGAAACCTCTTTCATCTCTAAGATAAAACTGCTTGTAAGCTTTATTAGCAGTATCTCCTGCAATTGGCTGTTCAGCTCATCATTCTAATCTGGTTTTGTATGTTCACTGATACAGAGATTGTTACACTGCAGGTTTATGTTGCCAAGATGTAGAAAGCAAAAGGCAACATAAAAATGGAAAAGCTGTGCTGCTGAAATAAGTATGTTTCCAAGTTAGAGTCTAAACAGAATTTTTGCTTTAAACATCAATTTCCCCGATTTGGAAAGTTCCTTTTTTTAATCTGAAGAATAATTTTGGTCACTTGGTAATGCTGTCCTGAAGGATAATCAAATGAAAGCAGGGAATTAGGTTGTGTTATCCATGGGGGATGATCTTACAAAGAGTCACAAAGGTCTTCAGCCATAGTGAACAGACCATAGAGCAAGTAGGATAGTCCAGAAGGAAAGAAGTTTGGGCAAAGTTTCCAGTGGTTTCAGTAGCTCTAAAACTTTCTCATGAGCAAAGCTTACAGAGTAGTTTATTTGGAAGTTTTTATTCTGCTTACAAATAGTACTATTCTGATTAGCACACTTTTGTCTCAGTTTCTCCTGAAGACTGGGATGGTTTTGTGCATTTTTCCTTTCAGTGAAGGGGACAAGATGCTTCTGAATTGTTGATGATGCAATCAACAGTCATCTTTTGCTTATGTTGTGGGTAGAATTAAAGAAATTAAAATGTACCTGTTTTTTCAGTGTGGCCATGACTGACATTGTTCTGAGCTTGTTTTATAAATGGTGCTGGCCTGATTTTTTTTGAAATTACAACTTGTTGTTTTGTTTTATTTTTTCTTGTTCCACTATTTCTTGCCCACTAAAGTGTGTAAATAAGGTGCAGTAGTTAACAGTGAAACTTATGCAACTTTTACTACTGATAGTATAAAGCTTGCACAGAAGAAACATGAAGCAGAGGTGGTCTTCATTTTTTTTAGCAATGGCAAGGTCAAAACTACAGTGTAGCCTTTGAACTCTTGAAGTCCTTAAAAATGTTTATGGTTTTACATTCCCCAAAAAGAAAAGAGGCAAGCAGCAGGGAAGTGCAAAACAAGCTTCATCTTTAGCACAAATGTAATTTATGGTCTCCTGTAGCCACTATTTTAAAAGCAGCAAATCATATTTAATTTGTCTAAGCTAAGTAGCTTTGGTTCAGCATTTCACTTGGTAGATAGAAAAGGACAGTTATTGAAATACCGTATCTGAGAATGAGACCCATAGGAGTCTCTACCTTTTGACACCTTGTGCCACTTTTACCCTGGTTTATTGTACACTTGCTTAATCATCTCACATCCTATAGCTGAATTTCCCTTAGTCATGTTGCTCTAAAAGCTCCCTAGCCTTCTGTCTCTCAAAAGTTTGAAAAAGAAGAAGGAAACATGCTAAAGTGAGGGACAACTACAGATAACATATTGCAGTTCAAAATATGAGAGTACTGTCCTAATTTCAAGCTCTTTGGTGTCTTCTGTCTTAGGAACTCTCAAAACTATATTAACAGCCAAGGGGACTAAGTCTTTTGATCTCAAATTCATAAAGCTCCATTTATTCCAAGAATGACAAATAGAGTAAGGAAGCATGTAAATAGTCTTATGACTGTTACAGAAGAAGAGATGCAAGTTCAAATCCATCAGTAAAACAGAGCAACTTGATATGAACATTAAAAGAAATTATAGATATATTACTAACGAAAGCTACACTATTGAAATTCACACAACACTAAGGACGGGTCCCTGCTTCATATTGATCACTGGATGCATTCTATTCTATTCTATTACCATGTACAAAGCTTGGGGGATTTATACCCCCCAGTGTAATAAAGAAAAGCCTCAACATTTGAGCACAGCAGATAAATGCTTTAATTAAAAAGAATAAGAAACAACTCTTTCTTGGGTATCTTGCATATTTGATATTGTCATAGTTTCAGAAGTTCTGGAGTTACTCAAGATATTTGTTCAAAAAGACAGTCCTTGCCCAAAGAGCATATTTGACTGGGTAGAGGACAGAAATCATGCCTTTGTTGTGTATGTCACTGGTGAGAAGTAAGTCCTAGTTCTGACAAGTGGCACTTTTCAGAACCCATCAGCCTTAGATGCTTTTTTAAAAATTTAAGATTTACCCCAGGAGCCAGAAGACAAATGGTATTTTTGAAACAAAGAACCCTAATCCTCAAAACTAGGAAAAATCTGTGTTACTGAAAATAAAGAAATTGTTGTCTTTTTATTAATGATGAAGTAAATTTATATACATTTAAATAATGGTGTCTGACTGGAAAGTGTTACATCAGAATAGCCTTAGAGCTGAAAGCAGAGCAGGAACCAGCAATGGCCAGAAGCATTGAGCCTAGTGCAGAAAAGGATTAATCCTAGAGTGAACAATATGGAACCTGTGAGGTGGCCCTGTCTTGTCTTAGGGTAAAATTCATATTGCCAGGTGACAAAGATTCTGAAATAATACTCAAGAAGTTCAAGTCAGAAAAGGCCATAAGAAAAAAAGACATGGAGGCAGTTTATGGCTGTAGCTGAAGAGTTTTGGAAAGAGAAGCTGTATCAAGATAGTTTCTCTAGCAGTTATACTTTACTGAAGGCTGATCTAAATAACCTGAAAATACTTTAAATGGCAGGGAA
>NW_009952798.1:1651523-1711639 GCF_000747805.2 Chaetura pelagica
GACAATTTAAGTGAGGTAATGTTTTTGTTTGTTTAATCCTTTTTCTGTGAGCTCTCTCTGTTTTGAAGGAATAAATAATGCTTTACTGTTTGCTGCTTTTGGGCTGTAGTGATCCAGTATTGTGACAGGATCCTGAGGAAAAGCTCTGGTAAAGTCCAAGTGCCTCAGTGTTCAACATTGAAGATTTAGGGATGCAGGGTCCTTGTTCAAAAGCACTGGCAGGAGACAGTTCCAGCTAGAGAAGGAAAGGGAGAGAGAAGACAAATCTGTTTCCAAAAGGTTGTATCTAAGAGGAAAAAAATATATGTACAGCACTGGTAGCAGAACATCAGAAAATGCATGTGATGTCATGTTCCCTACCCTAACATGGCATTATTGCCTAGCCAGGAGCTGTACAGTCAAACCCAGGAAGTTCATAGGTCACTGCAGGTTAGGAAAATGCAGAACATGGCAGAGTATCTTCTTCAATATAAATTTCAAGAAGTGATTAGGTTTTCTGTGGAATGTATGATAAGGGAACGTGCTGCCTGTGACAGTGTGCTCTGCTTAAGGGCCCCTTGCATGTTCTGAGGGCTCTGTGGGACAGCAACTGTTCCGGTTTTGGAGTTCCTGCAGTGTTAGTGAGACCAAAGTATTTTGTGCTACCTCCTAATGATCTTGCCTTTGTTCTGTTTCCTTAAAGCTAAAAGACATCACTGTAGACTGAACGTGGTTTCCCATTGCTTATGGCAATTACAGTTTGAAGATAAACTTTTAATACTCCTGTTGTTAACGTTTCTGTTTGCAGTACTGAGTAGGAAAAGGAATTTATACAAAATGCAAACGTAACTTCAAAAGTGCTTGCCAAGATCTTTAAAAATTATTATTTTTTAATTCTTGAATGCCTAAGCCAGTATTAGTTGGCTAAGGCTTTGTCTCACAAGTGTCATTTGAAGTCGTGAAGAACAGTCATCTCTATGCCTGTTTTTCTCTGTCTGAATTTTAGGGGTAAGTCTGGTTGGCTGAAGTAAGGTTCCTGTATTAATTCCTGTAATAATCCCTTTATTAACTTAATCTGTCAGATTAGATAGTCCTTGTTAGAGCTGGAAACTTGCACTTGACCTGGATATATTTCAGCTGAGCTCTCAGGGACATTTTGAAACATCCAGGTTCAGTTTGAAAAAGCGGCTTCTTCTTGTGTATTGAATCCCATCTGACAAGCAGTGGCACTGTACATCTCTTATCTTCAAAAATCCATTGGGAATGCTATAATTTTGATTTTATATCTATCTTGACATGGGTATCTCCCAGGGAAATATATTTATTTCATGATTGATATCAAAGTTTCCTCATGTGTTATCTGCCTGCGGCTGACATGGCATTACTCTTGGGCAGAGGCCTACATGCTAAAGCTTGTAGGACTGCTCTCTGGAGTTTTTCTTGATTTAGTGACTGAAAACTGATTTACCCTGTGGTATCAGCTGCCTATCACAGCACATCAGCTTTGTCTTAAGAAACAAGAAAGATCAAGACCCAGGAGCAATAGCAGTTATTGTGATCAGGAAGCAACAGACAGGGTCCTGTAACTTTTATTACTGTAAGGAACTATTAGTATGGCACATTAAAATGGAGCTGGCAAACCCCTGGCCCAAAGCACCATTCATCTGTCTTAAGAACTAACCTAGGTTTCAATGGGACAATTTTCCATATGGATTTTTGACTCTTCTACAAAGCTAGTCCAGAGGCGCAAGTATTTTCCTAACTGGTCTCTGAGCACACTGTTACAGTGATGGTTAGCATGCATAAAGGAAGTAGGATTAATTTATTATGTTTATACATTTTCACTGTTAAAAAAAAAAACAGTATCAGCTTTCACTGTTTCTTTTAATTGTTTTTCAGTTGTTGTCATTGCTCTTTCTTCTGCAAGAACAATTAACCTGAGCCTCACTGCTTTGCACGGGACATGTCTAAGACATGGCCAGTTCTTACAGCTTGCTTGACACACAGGAACTTTTTGCAGCATGGTTTGCTGGCCATTTTTTTTGAGTTTTCCCGGCCAGTAAGAAATTCCCATTGGTGTTGAGCAGTGGCTGACTGCTTCCTCAAACACAAGATCACACATTCTGTAAGTATGAGTTCAATCACTGAAATGCATAATCCATTTTAAATCTCTCTTCTCCTGCAATGAATTGTCCTGGTTCATTTTATGTTGCATTACAATATCCTGCTAATCAGTTTTTAATGTGTATGAATATGGCTTTGTGATTTCATTAACTGTATCTTCTTTGTATTATGAGAGAGCATTTGATTTACTCTGCCTATAGACTTAATTGTTTTGGGTTCTTCTGGCATACCCTAAATCAGCTAATCACTAATGGATAGTGCATCAGTCTCCTATTTTTGCTCTCACAGAACACTGTTTCCTGACAATGCTCATTGTATTCCTCTTAAACTCCTGCTTTTTCTGCTTTTACAGCTTGGGAAGAATACTTCTGGTTTTATAACATCATTATAATTATTTCTGTATTCTGTTCTAGTTCTGGCATTTGTCTGCACTCTGAATAGTTTTGCACATGCATCATTGTTTTTGTAAGATTCTGTTGTATTCATACAGCACTGCAAGTAACGTGTCAGTTTTGCAGGGCAGTGGGTGTAGATCTGAATGCTGTGACAACACCAGTGATTGACTTATATATTTAGTCTCTAGTGTAGTCTGTAGTTTCCATAGTCACTTCAGATTTTGTTTAATTGACAGAATGGAAGCTGAACTGAGTCTTTTAATGGAATTATTAATAAGGATAAAGTAGTTCATACAAGCAGCCTTGTTGAATTCGTATTGTCTTGATTTATGAGTAATAATCTAGTTCAGTCATTCAGATAGATGTTTAAAAATATTTGGAGGTATTGGCAAAGTTCTGAAAATCAGTCCTGCACAGTGATACAGACTTCTGATAATAATGAAATAGTAATTGGTTTTGAAATATGGTGCGGTTTAAACTGTGGAGTAAATAATAATAAGATCAGTTAAAATTGCATCAAAGTACTCTTTATATCTTTTTTTTGTCTGTGGAGTGTGTGGTAGTTCAGGCCAAAATACTAGTATTTGAAGATTCATGGACTCTAGAAACCGTTGACCATATGACATTTTGTGATAAATTATGTCTAAATTAACTACATTCTGAATATATTAAAATTTTGACAGTCTTATGCCAATCTAATAAAAGACATGAAATGAGCACAGTGAAAACTGTTTTTAAAAAAAAAAATATATGAAAATCCCTCCCATTGTGCTGAGGAGAATTGGCAGTATTTTGTTATTATATATAAGTAATATGTGATATGTTATGTATATAAGTAACAGTAATTTTAATGCTGGGTACTTTTTTTTATTGTTAGCTAAATTGAGATTTTTTTCATTGTTAGTTCATGAACATTTAGAATCTGTTCTTTGCTTAAAGGCTGAGTGACATAGTCATGCAAAAAAAGAGATAATGTCATGGAGATGGAGGAGGACATCTAATACTGGATCAGGTTTTGCTTGAATTGACAGCTGAGAAACTTCAGCCTGGTTACCCAGTGTTCTCTATGGACATGTGGTGTTTCACTGCATCACTTGTGAGCCCCAGCTGATTGATTTGTCACTCCTTTGGAGTAGGACATCATCAGAGAGGAAGAGCAGCTGTGAAACATCTCTGTGTCACAGCCCACACTACACCATTGCAGCTGTGTTTGTATGTCTGCAGCCAGACACTGTGCTGTGAGTTATCTTTCATGGTATTTATGGCAGCTAAGAGTAGTCCTGGGAAAGGGGGTGTCCCCTGTACCTAAGCCCCTGAACACAGTGGTGCAGATAACAGATTTAAGTCCCAAACTTCTTTACTGGGTGCCCACTCAACTTTGGGATTTTGGTTTAATTTGATCCCAGTCAAATGAAATGGTTGTGTCAGCAATTGGAAACACTATCTGAAGTTATACTCCAGTGACATTGGAGAAGATGGGCTCTACTTGCAGCTTACTGTTTCCAAGGCTCTTTGTCTGTTTTCCCCTTCTTGTTACCAATTTCTGTCCTTCCCTGGCAGCACATTAAGTACTGATTTTCAGACAACAGTTTTTCTTCATTTTTTTCAGCTATGTGTTTTAACTCTTGTTTTTCTCTTACAGTGTTTCTGCACCACATTGTGTACCATTTCACCAACTGAATTTCTTGGACATAAGAAGTGTCCTGTGCCCCCTCTAATGTGGCCTCAGACAGCAGAAAGGGTCATATATCCTATATGCAGCTCTGTGACTTCAGGTGAGAAAGAAGTAGTTGAAGCAGATTAGTTTAAAAAGAGAACTGTTTATATGCAAATGTATCAGTGGAAGTCTGTGATTCAGATGTCTGTGGGCTAAGTTACAGGAAGAGCATTTTTTGGTTAAAAATTCATCATAAAGAACCTAAAATGAACTTTAAAATAGATCATGAAATAATAACTGGTAAAATAAATCTCAAGCTACTGTAAAGCAGTTTGAAGTTTAACAGTAGATATTTTTACTTTCTCTAATTTTAATTATTGATTTATATTATGATTTTTTTTGTCTTCAGGTCAGTTGTTTTTAGTATCTCCCTCTTTAGTTTTTCCATCAGTTCTTCTAAGGTGTTGTTTGTTACAAACTCTTAAAAGAGTATGGCTATGTTTAGTTACTAGGAGCTTCTACTGGATTGGCAGTGGAAGCAGTGTTTTGATTGCTCTGGCAGAGAGCTAGAGAGCTTTTGCAATTCCCTTTTCTGGTCAGACAATGCAGACTGGATGTTACTAATAAGCTGAGGTTAATCTTTTGCTGGAACACTGTATTTGGGCTCACTGTTGAATAATGTCAAATTGAGCTTGTGCATATAAGTCATAAGATGTGCCTATTTTTTGAAAAAGAAAATTAATACTGTCCAGGCAATGTGCTTGTCCATTCTTCTTAAGGACTTCTCTCTAAAGCAAAACATTCGTAGCTGATGGTTCCACTCATGTTTCTTGACCTCCTTGGTTCACTTTGGGGTTTTTTGGTTTAGTTTTTGTTTTATTATTTTAACCATGGAGCTTCGTGTCTTGAATATTGTGCTGATGTTTTCCACAGTAGTTTTGAAAACTAGGTTAAATCTTCAACTGATTATGTTGCAAAGGTTATTTTTATATTTGTTTTTATTAATGCTGGGGTATTATCACAGAAATTTTTTAGACAGCTTGACTTCTGTTTTTTCTTTAAATACTACACTTGGAAATAGTATTGCACTTAAGAAGAGATTAGAATAATAACAAGAGCATAGTGTAAAAAAAAATGGGCATTTCTTACCTTTAGAATTTGGCGAATGAGCATGTAGGGCTCAGATTGTATTGTTTCCAAAGTAGTCCTTGTTCTGAGCAGTCTGTGTTAGCCTTTGGCAGAGATCTTGTCAATGGTTTCAAAAGATGGGAATATGTATCTGCTCCAGTATCTCTCTGCCTGTGTGTATATGTATCTGTGCTTACCTGCTTTAGTTAAACCTGCATTGTTTGGTTTTTGCTGTAAATCTGCTTCCCACCTTTGCCCAAAGTCATGGCTGTGTACACTAGCTGTGGAGCTGTTACCTCCACATGTGCCAGTCAGAAGATCCCCCAGTGCTGAGGAGCTCCCAGGTGATGTGTGGATAGGTATTTTGCAAAGTACGCTTAGTACTTCAGTTGTTGTTTCTAAGTCTTTCTTTGTGGGCAGATCATGAAACCATATGCTTTTTGTCAAGGAGACACTGTGATACATTAATATTAAAGACTGCAATGAAAGAAAAGAAGCTGAAAATACACATTTTATTTGTAGATAACACAGTGCATTGGTTTTGGTCTGTTGTGATTCAGTTAAAATAGAACCTGAAGGAATGGTGTACTAGAAATGCTTGTAAGAAAGCTGGAAATGGATAGAAATAGGGTGTAAGTACTTTTAAAGGATGGCTAATAAATTCCTGTTGCAAACACAGGACGTCTTCTCAGTTATAAAGCAGAAAGCATTCAAACTTACCTGGTTCCTTTTCAGTAAAAGTCCCATTGAAGCCATGAGATCACTTGTTCAGTATTTACTGCTGACATTCTGTTGTCTCCAGGGACTAAAGGTCCAAAGTACAACTCGCTGAAATAAATAAAAATGTATCTAATAACGTTGAGGTTACAGATCTAACTCTCAAACAGTTTTAATAGTATTTATGACATATGCTTTATCAGTTATTCTAGATTACAAACTTCTGCAAAATGTTATGGTGTGACATCTGCCTCTACTGTTCCAGAGTCACTGTCAGGGCAGTAGTAGATGGTGACAACTGTCACAGTATTTCTACATCCTTTTTAGAAAATGATTTGTGTAATTTCTTAGAGGAGATAATAGGCCTGCTTAAGCAGCCACCATTGTGCCAAAACTTATTAAAGCCTTTTCTCTACACTTACCAGAGAACCACAAAATACAAGGGTAACTTTATCAGTTAACTCCAAGAATGAGGTGTGCACGATCCCAACAGGTGAAGTGTAGTTCTATGTACACTTGAAAAGTCATTCTCCGAGTCTGGTGTCATTGTTAAATTGGCCTTTGCTGTTCTAAAGCCCCAATCAGCTCGAGTAGTATCCAGTGAGATGAATGCAATGGCTTCAGTTGACTTCTTTTATTACAGTTTGGGGAGCAGGATCATCTGACTGGTGCTAGTTCCAGGAGAGCAGGTGAGGCTGCTGACTTACTGACATGGAAGTGTGTGCCCCTTCTGTGGCACTTAGTTGTGTATTGAAATTATTTTTTAACTGCCCCTGAAGTTGCATTGTTGCATAAGTCACTGAAGGAATTGTAAGACCCAGAGTTGATATGTCACCGCTGAACACTTGATCAGAAGGTTTGTAGGAGTGTGACAAGCATGTCACAATTTATCCTGACATTGTGTGTGCTGAGTCAGATGTCTCCTGTGCCTCATTGTGTGAATCTCAGCTCAGTTTAACATCTCATTTAAAAAAAAACAACCTGGAAAACTCTTATGTGCATAAGTCAATCATTAAATTAATGAGTTAAGCCACATAAATTGAGGACCTTTCTGAAAATGTAAAACTAAGCATTATTGGGTTCTTATAATTTATTTTTTTCTGATCTTGTAAAACAAGGTTACAACTTAATTTCTTAACAAGAAGGGTAGTTTAATGAGATCATTGACAGCAAATGTAGTTAGATATTCCAAACTTGGTTTTCAGTTACAAAATTCCAGACAGAAGAGGAAAAAAATATTCAAGCTGGAAACTGCCCCACCTGATGTTGCAGCTCGTTAGCTATCCTTAGTTCACCTAATACAAGAATTACTTCTATGGATGTCATTATTTGAAGAAAGCAGATCAGAACAAAAGGCTACTAAGCTTCTCCACTGACACTGCCATTGCAATGCAATTGCTCATGTTGGTGGTAGAGAAGATTCTGGGGCAGACAGCACAGGGAAGCTGTGTCTCAGCAGTGGAAACAGCATCTGAAAGTTAGGGGTCAAAGATGCACAGTTAGTGGGTGCATGAACAGCTACACAGAGCACCTCACATCTCCTGTGATCTATTTGCATCCATGTTAGTTGCTTTTTCCTCCTTCATAGATCTCTGATTTTCCTTCAATTTATCTTTGTTGTTACAATTTAGATAGTTTCTCTCTTACTGCTGTTCCTTCTTTAATAAGCACTCTTTCTTTGTCAGCCTCCTTTCATTGATACCATCTAGAACCTTGCTCCAGGTTGTAGGTGTAACATAGTATCTGAGACAATTTCTTCATTTGCAATCTTCTCTCCATTTCACACAATGGTGAAAATAAGTGTTTTGAACTCTTTAAATAAACATCTTGAGTTCTTCCTAAGCAATATCTGTCTCTCACTGAAGCTACAGTGCTTGCCAATTACTTGGCATATGTGTGCAGCTTTGATATGGGGGTAACCCCTGTTGGGAAGCAATAGCTTTTATTCAAAAGTGGATGACCAAGCTGTGCTCATGGCTCTTGAAATGTGACAATATTCTAATTACTCTTCTGTGGCCTCTGCTGCTGCTGTGAGTGTTTATTTTGTTTGTTTATGTTTACTGTGTGTTTACAGGCACAGCTTTGTTTTGGGTTTCTTACACATACTTAAAGCTAAAACTGTGATTTTCTGCTTAGACATCTGACTCCTTGGGCAGTGGTGCAAGATGGGCTAAGTCTTTCAGAGTTGTCTTGCTGGTCTTATGAACCTTAAAAATAAAACAATGAGTTAGGCCCTATAAATTGAGGACATTTGAAAATGTAAAAATAATAAATGCTGGAATCTTTCTTTAGACTTTTTTTTTTTTTCTGGTCTTGTAACACAAGGTTAAAAATGCAGTTCGTAACAAGATTCGATGGGTAGTTTTAGCAAGACCATCTTGAGTGGAAAGTGTGCATGAAAGCTGACCAGACCAGCCAGGTGACCAGGAGAATAGCAGGAAATACTGAATTTTGCACATGAATGTTGCCTGGTTATATGATGTACCTAGGAAATGGAAATCTTGACAATATATGCCAAGTCTTAAGCCATTTTGTTAAGTCTGCCTCACTATGGTTTGGATAGTGTTTTTTAAGCATCCTATTTCTTCCCTCTTTCTGTTTCTATATTCTAAAAATTGGTGTTCTCACTGTTTTCAGAATACAGTCTCCAACAACTAGATATCTAAGTAGCAGCCTGTGTATCATTAAGCTTGTAGCATCAAATGCTGACATTTTATGATTGTTACCTTACTACCTGCATGCAGGTATGATCTGCTGAAAGGTCAAGGCCAACAGGGATGTTTACATGCTTTTGGATGCTGAAATTTTACATAGATTAAGAACAATATGTGCATAAGTTAATGGAAGAAAAATTGACTCAAAGCAGTTAAAATTCATATTACTAATTTCTGCGAGTCACTAACTGGAACCCACCCAGGTAGTCAGAGAGTGGTAGATTTGCTGGTGCCAACGCCTCTGTACCATTTGTAGCCCACATCCCCACTGCACTGTCCTATGAGAAAGGCTGCATACAAGTGCTGCCAGTCTCCTCCACCCTGCATGCGCTGACCATTCCAGCTTTACTTTAACAAGTGCTCAGTTACCAGTTCTGAGTTTTAAGCAGGTAACAGGCAGTCAATCTGCCTACCTTGGGTTTGTTTTTTGTATTGAACTAGGTATTTGCTGTGGAAGATACTTGGAGGAGGGGGTTCATTAGTAGTAGGCATTACCATCTCAATTTCAAAAACATTGCAATTGCTACCATGAAAATATATACTAAAAGGCAACACTATGATAAAAAAGCCATCAATGGACGTTTTCCTGCTTTACTTTAACAAGTGCTCAGTTACCAGTTCTGAGTTTTAAGCAGGTAACAGGCAGTCAATCTGCCTACCTTGGGTTTGTTTTTTGTATTGAACTAGGTATTTGCTGTGGAAGATACTTGGAGGAGGGGGTTCATTAGTAGTAGGCATTACCATCTCAATTTCAAAAACATTGCAATTGCTACCATGAAAATATATACTAAAAGGCAACACTATGATAAAAAAGCCATCAATGGACGTTAGAAATAAAATGTAATGCAAATGGTAAACAGCTGTATATCTAAAAATCAAGACAAAAATGCGTAGCCAATATAAACTGCAGTGCATGAAGGAGAATGAAGATTATTACAGTAGCTCACTTTCATATTTTGAAGTAATAAACTCTTGGGTAGCACATTATTGCTGTTAATAAAAAAAAAGATATTGTATCACAAAATTGCTAGCAGCTCTCTACTCACTTAGAAATCAAAAAGACATTCAAAATACATTTCAGAATTAGTGCAATATATCTCTGGTCAAACTCTGTCAGCTAAGTAGCTCATTCATTTCTAGGTGGTTTGAGTTCATCAGCATCCTGCTTATGAGGACACAAGTAGCTATCTTGGTGTCCCTGGCTTTCCTTGACTTGTGATGAAGGATACATTTTTTGGATGTGGGACATAGTACCACCTGTCAGCATCCCTCTAGATTTCCTCTATGTGTATTAAATGGTATGCTTAGGGTTTGGGATTTGGAAAGACATAGGCTGCTTTCCATCATGAAAGAGTAATTTTGACAGGAGGGCAAAGACAACAGAGTCACATGGATGTGTTTTAAAGAGTAGGAGGTTGTTAAAATTTTACAAACATATCTCATGAGAGAGAAGAAAATGAAAATAACAGAAAGTTAAAGTTATCAGGGGAAAACGGGCTGATTAGTGTATGTAGTCCAGTATTTCATGTGATATTCAGGTCATACATCTGCCACCTAGGTAAAAAAAAAATTATTTCATTGTCCCCTTATTTCTGGTGGAGAATATATCCTGTATATAGGATATACTTAATGAACCAGCATTTACAAAGATAACCCTATCCTTACTTATTACTTGTGTACACTTTTTTCAGGGGTGAAAGCAAGGAACTGAGAAGGCTGAGCTTATAAACAACAACAAAAAATTAAGAACTGATTGATAGCATAGCAGAAGAAAGCTTAAGGTGTTGATTTCATCATTGAGAGATGGCTTCTCTTGTGAACAAGCTTAAAGTGGTTCACCTTTTATCTGGTAGTGCTGCACCAGGAGCCCAGCTGTTAACTCCTGCATTATAAGCAGAAGAGTTTCCTGCAGGAGCCAAAACCTTTTGGCTTCCCTGTTTTCTGTTTTTGTGTTTCCACACTTGAAAACTCAGATCCAAACCTGAATGTGTGGCCTGGATTAAAGTAGTTGCTGATGAAAGTAATCAGCTGAAAGGCTTCTTTGGTTCAGATCTCTTGTTTTCTGGTTTCTTGCTATTAAAAAAGAGCAAGTAGAGACCACAGGTGTGCTGAACTAAAAGGATGGCCAAACAGCTTCCAGGGATCCTGAGTGGATGTATGGTGAAGGAACTATCAAGGGCTATAACTGATTCTGTGAAATTGTCAATCTTGATCATTGCCAGCACCACAGCCACTGTCTTTGAGGCTGACTAGTTGGTAATGTAAAATTCTGGCAGTGCTTCCCAAAGGAACTGTTAAATCTGGAGATCTTCACAGCTACAACAACCAGAGAAAAATTGAATCTTTGTGTGGGCACATTTGCATCCTGTGTGACTATGTCTGTAATGTATGTTTTATTCTGATAGTTCCCAAGAAAAACAGCAATAAAGAATTTAATCAGCTGCACTTCCTGATAGCTTCTACATCAGCTTCTACATTGAGGCCCTTTCCAAAGCTCATTGAAAGTCAGAGACAAAGATCCCATTACCTTTGATCATGCAGGATCAGGGCCTTATATGACATGGTCAATCCTGATGAGCATTTTTTCAATTAATATTCACTTGAATTAGCCTGCACTAACACATTTCTGAATTAGTTTTTCATAAAATTTCTGGTTTAGGCATGGTAGCAACCAGAGATATCCATTAAGAAAGCATTAGAACAGTCTTGAAAACAGGCTTTTAATTTATGACTGTTCGTACAATCTGCTGCAGAGAAATGGGTCATGCAATTCATGGATTCAGTGATAACCAGAAAAGTCTGAAGTTTAAACCCCAGATACATTCAAATAATGAACTACAGACAGGGCATGATCTACTGATATTATCTGAAACAGAATTAATTCTATTAGGCTATGTGCTTACTTGCTTTAAATCCTGCCCTTTACAACAAGTAAAAAATATCTAACTTTCCAAAAGATAACATCTTTATATTCTAACTGTGAACGTGTATTTTGGGGGTACAGCCACTATCCAGGGAGGTGGCAGGGTCTTCCTTTGTCTTAGTAGAGCCTGCTACTTATTGCTGATTTTTACGTCACCCTTCCTAAAACAGCTGCATTTATTCAGACCAAAATGCCTGTACAAGAATTCTACATATGTCACACACGTTATGTTATTTCAGGAGGGAATAAGAAAGAGAAGAAAATCCTCAGCAGAATTGTTGCAGAAAACAATTTTTGTTCTTGGCTTTGTTGTTTTATCTCTTCTCCTTCGCTGTGGAAGTAGAACTGAATGCAAATGTGAAAAACAGACCAATCCCAGACAGCAGTTTTGTGGGATTTAATTTAGGAATTGAATCTCTAGCTTGATTTTTTTCTAGCCAATTTGCAAGTCAGATTATTTGAAAAATCCAGACAGTCTAAATTTTTTTTCTTGGGTAGAGATGCATTTCATCTTAATCTCTTCTTTTGCAGAAGCTGGTGACAAAGGCCTCTTACTTTGGGGCTACTTGTGCAGGTGTGATGTTATTGTTCTTTCTGACTCCTCTGTGCCACTGTCTGTAGGTTCTAGCTAAGTGCTTTAGAGGTCCAGGGACACCTCCACTGTTCTTTTGGTGACAGGTTTTCTCTTGTTTTGCTCTCTCTCTTGGCAGAATCTGCCATGCAAGTATGTTAGTTCACAGATGAAGGGCATCTTTTGAAATCTGTGCCAATATTTCTGCCTTTTGTAATTAACCTAAGAAAAGAATACTTTCTTCAGGAGAACATGTTTTTTGCCCTACATCACTAACATTTTACACTTTAATCAAACAGCAAAACCTTTTATGGGGAATTATTGTATACTGTTACCAGTTTTTGATAAGTTCTTCAAGGTGATTCTCTACATGAGTGCACATATGCAGCTGTTTCATCCAAAGGACCATTAAAATCTTTGCTCATTTTTCAGCACTGGCACTGGATGAATTTTTATTTAGGTCTGCTGAGCTGGGAAAGCTGGGAGGAAGGTGTTTGCATTTTAAGTAATTTTCACTGGTAAAGCTGATACAGCACTGAGCTCTGAAAGTATAGAAAAGCAATTCTCTTTGTTTTATCAAAGTTACCTCCATTGTGCGAGTTGATAACCACTCGTCTTTGCAGCTGTTTCTGTGTTCTGGAGACTAGTTCCTGGGGTATGGACAGTCGAGTCTTTTTATCTGCTGTTTGACAGTAGGCCTGTTCCAGTCCCTTAGCCCTGCTCTTATTTCCCTGTGCACTCTTCTGTTTTTCTGTTCTTATGTAAAACTGTAACTTTTGCTTCCAGCAATAATATGGGAACTCTTACTTGATCCACATCCACTAGTTTTGTAGTTTTGCTACAGTACCCTCCAGCCAACAATTCATGAAAGCATATCAGGTGCAAATTGGATTTGTTTTTATGGAATAGAAACCAATTCTGCTCTCCATTAATCTCCAGAAAACATCTCATGCTCTCCATTAAGTGTGAGATTAGGATTATTATAAAGTTACATGTTAGGAAAAGGTGTTACATTTTTCAGCAGGGATTAGCAAACTCTGAAATAATCTGCCTCAAATTGGGTAGGTCTCATGGAAACCTGTAAGAACAGGTGAGACAACCCCTCTCAAGCCCCCTTTCCGCACAGGGATGGACTAAATGACCTCTGAAGGTCCCTGACAGCTCTAGGCTTTATGTATTCAATTACAGCTGTATTTTAATTAATGAACTTGAGGGTTTGTTTATACATAAAAGTAACAAATGCAGATGTAACACAAGCCTAGACTTCAGAGATTGCCCTTTTGAACCAGAACTAAGAAAGAGGATAAATTTCCTTCCCTTTTCACCCTCCCAGCATGACCTTTCTTTTCCTTCTCCACACCTACTACCTGTGCTAGCTGTGCTCAGGACAGGACACTCCTTCATATGCATTTCAGTCTTCATGGGCCACCCCTCTGTGTGAGTTTTGCCCTAAAAGGAGCCAGTTCAGCCCTGCACCTGCCCTGCTTGTGCAGCCTCTGTGCTCTGCAGCTGCTCAGGCTTAGAGTCTACTGCAGAGGAGGGTGTGTTGTTTTTCTGGGCTGATGCTTCATGTGGCTTGTGTGCTCCCCTCAGCTGGTTTACATATAAATCTCAGTTGAAAGGTTACTCATTTTACTCAGAGCACCTGCAGAAAAACCCCCCAGTCCTCTTAGTATGCAGACATCATGAATAGGTTGGCAAGTATCCTAAAAAAACAGATGCATTATAAAAACCTTGTCTCGCTCAGTCATGAAATGTTGAAACGTGTCCTATGTGTTTTTTTATTCTTTTGACCTTTTTTTTAGGGTCAAGCTGTCTGTGATCATCACAGGGATGCACGTCCCAGACACAGTGTTTTAGTGTTTAGTAGAGCAGCAGTTCACACAAAGTGCAGAAATTCTCAGACTAAAAACAGTGCCTTAGCTGCTGTAGTGAACCCTTTCTGAGAAAAATGCAACTTTAGTCTGCTTATCTAAATTAGATTGCATGCCTATCATATAGGCCTAATGGATAGGAGTCAGTGTTTATGAAAGAAGTCTTATGAAAATGGTCTGCACAAAGAAAGCTTCCTAAACTGTATCCTCTGTTAGGTTCTTCATGATGTTCTACCCTCATGTTTTAAGGCAATTTAGTGGTGATACTTTAAATTTTAGTGTTCAAACTAATCCACTGAGGAGAACCAGAGTGAAATTGTTAATAAAGTAAATACTTAAAGCAGACTATTTTACCCTTTGAATCTATTCCTACAGTGCTACACAAAGGAATGGTGCTACTCCTTGTTTGGTTATTGAAGAATTTAGGGCATGCATGAACATCAGTGGGAGTCTGTGGCAACAATTTCATTGGCTTAATTGGGTTAGTATCAGTTTCTTATGGAATAATTGCAGGAAATCAATTGCATGGGAACTGCTGCTGAAATGCATAACTCAAATATCAGGCTGAAAGGGAAGAACATCCTTTCTGTCAGACAAGTTAAATTACTTCCATCATCTAGTCAAGTAATATGTATTTTTTAATACATTCATAAAATGTTTCACACATGGAATGTTAATGAAATTTAATTTGGACCTTAGCTGTATTGAATCAGGACTTAGTAAGTTTCTTCGGGTTATGTGGATCTTCTGTCATGCAGATAACTTGTCCATTATTGCATTTGAGGTAGGAATTCACATAATAATTTGCAGAAACTTTGTAGCATAGTGAGAAACAGGATTTAACACTAGAATATCAGATTGTTTCCAGGTGCTTGGGCTAATATACTCTACTAAATCTCTGAGAAAATGGTATCCCTCTTAATAGTCCGTATCTAAGCATCTGCTAGATTGTTTTAATGCTTAGATATTCTTTAAATTTCCATTCTTTTCAAATAAAAAAAGATTGGTCCCAGTTAAAGAAATACCTTTTCTGAAAAAAATACTTATGTCAGGCTTTAAAGAGCTTGTATAATCATTGAATTACATGTGATGCCATTTTTTGCTTTTCCATCTTCTGTATTTATACAACGATGGCATTTATCACCCAGTAATTAAATTATCAATTGTGTGTCAACTGACACATCAGCAAATGCTTATGTTGTTATTAAATATATATGAGATTGATATTTTTTTTCTAATTTGTGGTAGAAATAGAGAAAATATTCAGCCACTGAAAGTGTTTCTGCATCATTTTTTCTTTCTTCCTAAACCTGTTGAACTTAGAAATAGCCGTTGGTCAATTCTAACTCAGGAAAAAAATTATTCCTAATAGCTACAAAGTATTTTTTTTTTATTTTTAACTGAAGAATACAGAGAGAACAATTTTTTTCAGGGAGATTGCTTAACATTTCCATATAATCAAGTTTGAAAATAATTTAAAATATCTCCTGTAATTTTGAAACCCTACTGAGAGAAGAAGAAAACTCATCTAGAATTTGTTATAGCAGATGAAAGGAAGACTCATCTGTAGCTTTTTTTAGCAGTATATTAACTATACAATTAGGTGAAAGCAGACATTAATTTTCCTTTTGTTTCTGGGCAGAAAGGAATCTTCAGTTGACAGTAGCATATTGCAAAAGAATACATGTCAGTATTCAAACCTTTTTAGTTCAGTGCACATAAAAATACATTTTTAATGTATTTTTGAAGGCTCCTTATGCAGTTTCATTGCTGCCTTGAAAATCATAATGATAAAGGCAGCGATCATTTATCTTTCACATGAATGGCAGTGAACAGCTATCAGAAGGTATCACATTTTTTTCCTCTCTGCCATTGTTTGTTGCTTTCCGCTCTGTACAGACTGTTCATCTCCAGGTAGAATTTGGTAGAACAGGGCCTCCAAGACTTCCCCCAGTTGGACAGAACCCATGCTTTTAACCCACAATGTCTTCCATCTCAGAGCAAATGGCAGCGTGTGCTGAAGCATCATCTGACTTAAAATCCTTCTCTCCTTATAGTCTTTACAAACAAAATCTCATCAGCAAAGTTGTGCAGTGTTTCTACATGACAAAACTCTTGAAATTCAGGCAGGTGAGGTACCAACCCAGCCCAAGATACTGCTTCCTGTAGCAGATAGAGCTCTTCTAATAACTTGAGTTTTTCTACATGAAAACTTGAGGTTTTGTATCATGTATACGCACCCAATTTATGCTGAAATAGGTAAGTAAACACAGTGTGGTGAAAAATACACTTTTAAAGATAGGTATAAATTGGTCAGGACACTCTGAGGATGATACACAGTTCTGTAAAGGCAAACTACTGGCCTCTGTAACTTCGTATTAAGAATGTTTTTAATGGTTGTACAATGGTTTATTTATAGTGTGTTATATAACGCTGTTTGAATTCTGGTGACAAAGACTTTTTAAAGTCCCTTATATGTGCTAAAATGCAACTTCAGTTTGGTTCCTTTAATATATACTGGGATTTTGGCTATGTTCTCCTCTACCAGTAGTTAATTAAAGAGTTTAATAATACTCATCTACCAATAAAATAATGTAGACCAGTGGATAAAAGTTTCACTTCTACAAAAAGCTGTGATATTTTTATTCAGAATGTTCCCTTCTTTTTTTTCTCCATGTAACATTGGTAACTATATTTTTATCTCTGTCAGCTTAAAGCTTTCTGAATTTGCTTTGATAAGAATACTGCAAGATTAAAAAAAATATTAATGAAAAACCATGGAAGTGTGACTTGATAAACAGAATTTAAGATTGTCAAATACATTTTTATGTTACTGTTCTTGGTATTTCTGGTTTTATTACTTTTCCATTCTTTTGAGTGACCTCTTTTTTTTAGTTTAACGTCATGATACATTAGGTACGTTCAGCAATGCAGAAACTATTTGAGAGGTTTCTGATCATGCTTTGGATTTTAATTAACTGCTTAGCTTTTCTGCCTGTGTTAGTATGTTCCTATATTCTTGGAGCTAGGTAGTCATCTTTGCTGACTGAATCACTATAAAGATTATGGTTTTAGTTTTAAGATATAGTGATTAGAAAAGGGCATTGCAAATAGAAATAGGTGTCTGTGAAATCAAATTCATTTTAAGTAGTCTACGTTACAAATCTCAACTACATGAATTAATGTATCTGCTTAATTTGGTTTTATTTCAAATAAGAGTAATGTCTAAACAAAAAATGTTTTGGCATTCCAGACCATTGACAGAAGAGTGGCCATGTAAATAAGAGAGGATTTTCAGAAACATTGAGTTATCACTGCATAGAAAATGTCTTGTTAGTTGACAGAGCTGCACTTTTATATGTGTCAGAGGTGCTCTGCTGCAGCAGAACCTTGATTCCTCTTCATAAGGTTCAAAGGTCTGAAAAAGTACAAAAGTTACTTAGTGTTATAAGCCCAGAGATCTTTCTGTCATCTTGTTCCTGGTTATTCATAGAAAATGCAGACATTTTTTTCATATGCCAGAGTTATTCTTACATAATATTCTCCTGTATGATACTTTTTTGCAATCTCAAATTGCAGCTGCAGATACTCATTTTCTTTTCTGAATTGAATTTTGATGTCTAACTGTTCCTTCTCCTTCTGTTACCTCCATCACAGAGCCTACAAGTGGAAGGCATTATACAAATGGCAGTTTTTAATCTGTTTGAATTTATGGTCATAGTGCCCAGTAACATTAAGAAACTCTACGTGAGTTTAAAAGTAAACTTCACTCTATCGCTGAATATATTAAACTGTTCCTGGGACACTGATAAACCTTTACTTTTTAGAAGCAAATACCATACTTCTCCCTTGCAAAAGAATATATATTATTATTCCAATTTAAGATACAGACAAGAGTGTTTACACCCACATATGTATAAACATACAAACTTCCTCTTCTCAAAGTGTGTTCAGAACCTTTCAGTTTCTCCTGACTGCACAAATATACTCAGTGGGCTATAATTCTCTTTGTTGGTTGCTGAATAAGTCTATTTTAAAAAATGCTTCAGCCAATTTTGCACATTTTTCATAAAGTAGATGAAGAAAAATGTCTTTTGGAAAAAAAGAGAAGGCAGCTAAGAATAAGTACAACACAGTTGACTAAGTTGTAACATGTTCATGTTTTCCAGAAAACATGACATTTAAGTGTTTCAGTTTGTCATATTTGTGAAAATACCTGCCCCAGTATGGCCAAATTCCATTTACAAAAGCAAGAGCTTGGCATGTGTGTCAGAGCAGATAGAAAACTCCAGGTGCTCTGCCCTTGTTGATCATGCCCCATCCCTCCAGCCTGTGCTGTGCTGGCCAGCTTGGGCACTCTTCACCCACCCAGCAGCACTGCAAGCTCTGTCTTCTCATACCTCCTGGATCTGATGAGAAGCCACATGTGCTATCCCCATGGAGAAAATCAAACTTTTCTTGTAATTGTTGTCCCCAGCTGCTCTTGAGTACTTCCTACACACTTTCAGCAGCACCTGTGCTGGTAAGCAAGCTGAGTGGATTTGAAGATGACTTGTTTTATATGAATGTAGAAGGACCTAGAGACAGACCAAGGACAAAGAAGAGCTATTTTGGAATAACACTGGTGATGGCAGAACTGAGGGGCAGACAGGAGGAAGGAGAAACAGTGACTAGTTTGGGGAGGGAGTGTGGCAACTTGGAGCTGCGGTTACAGGAGTGGCAAGTGAGGAGGCAGAGCTTTCTGTGTGTTAGAGGAGCTTGGGATGTGTGGCAAGCAGTGAGGTTGTGGCTGGTGATGATACCTCGGAGCCAGTAACATGTAGGGGAAAGACACATATTGAACACAACAGTGAGAGGCAACTTTCACTTGTGAAGTAGTGCATAAAAGCCAGAGTTGAACGTAAACAGATTCATACAGATATGAGCTAGAGATAAAGACTGATAAGGAGCCATAAAAGAACCCAACAAGCAACTGGGAGAAAGAGCCAGAGAAGAAGGAATGAGGCTGACATTTCAGAGAAGCCAAGAATGAGGAGTGGAAACAGGCAATACAATAATAATTATTTTCCTGTTTTTGTTAGCTCAGTCTTGTACTCTCACTCTTGTAATTTATGTCCTTATTGAGCTGGAACTGTAAGAGGGCTGTGCTAGCCAATTAAAATGCTGCTAGGACTTGAGGATCTGTTTGCAATGATACTTACTTCTTTAATGGAAGGCTTCTCTGTGACCTTTTCAAAGCACATACTGTACTTTTTACACTTTCATAGATGAATCTTGTAAAACATTATTTTAAATTGTCACACAGTAGGCTTGTAGAATTTTATAAATTGCTTGAAAGATTATAAAAACTACTGTGGTTTTGTGATAAAGAGTGTTAGAGCACTGCCAGCAGATCAAGAAAAGTGCTTCAGAGTCTACTGGGAATCCCCCGTGGCAGAATGAAAATTGCAGTGGAGCAATTAGGAAAAGGAAGATGTCTTTTATTAAGACATGGGTATTTGTTGTGGTGGAAAACTTGTTTCAAAAATGTAATATAGTTATCAAAGGAAGTGTAGAATGTTAACAGTTTGTAGTTCATAAAATGTAAAAATGTGAGTTAAAAGATCTTTCTGAGATTTGGAAGAAAGCAAACACTACAGCTGAGTGTTAAATCATAAAACATCAGACATGGCCTTCATTCCTCAGATAATCAGATCTAAGAGATGAACCTAAAGCAAAATTCCAAACTGAAGTCCAACTCCTCTCAGGCTTTACAGATCTGAATCTTCAGATAAAAACCAATGAGTAAGATATAACAGGATACTTGGGGAAGGGATTGTGTGAATGGGTTTTAACTGCAGTGAAGAAAGGCTATTTAAATATCATAAGGGCAGGAAATTAGTGTGCTGCCAACTTCATTGAGTTGTAATGTTGAATCATACTAGACAACTGTTGATGATTTAGGAATCATGTTTGCAGCACATTTCAACACATAGTTTCCAGATATGTTTGTGTTAGCCTTCATATTGCATGCCAAATTAATTTTGCAGAGAATGAAAGGAGTGTACACTACTTCCTTAAGTCTTTATTAATAGGTGAAGGACTATTTGTTTTAGGCTTTGCTACCAAGGTGGTATTTGGGTCTCTTGGCCTTAGACTGCCCAGGCTGCTGAGCATGCTCTTTAACTGTGTGATTCGCAACCAGGTCCTGGTAGCTGAAACAAGATTGCATCTTCTCTCCAGACCTCACTGAGCAGCTGATTCTTGAAGCAGTGTTTCCTTGTACCTGAACATTGAGTCCTCCTTTCCCATTCGATTGTTGTGGTCAGTCACCCCATTGTGGGTGGCATATGGATAATACAAATCTAAAGCTCAATTCTTCTGATCGAGGCCTGTGTGTTTTATATTGCTAGCTCACTGGGATGCTTGCTAATTCAATTAAATTCTAAGCTCTCTTAACCATCACAACCTATTCAGTCTTTCCTTTTTATTTTTAATTTGTGTTGCCTTGTCTCCTTGATTATATATCACATTTCTTTATGTGAGATACATTGATACTGTATCAATTAGAGATAGACCTTCCAGTTCCTCACCTTGTTGATTTTTCTTATGCTTCGAGTATTTTTTTCATGCTGAAAATACTGTACCTGCATGCAGGGGAATAAATGGATGCCTCGCTGGGCAGTATCTGCTGTGAGATTTATTCCCCCTAGTGTTTCTGCTGGAGATGCCTGTTGTGCACTCATGATATGAGCTGCAAGGTACCTGGTTGTTGTTTGAAAGTGTGGTCTCTGTGTTGCTGTACCATCAGGTAGAGTGACTGTGGGGGAGACTGATGGTAACAGAGGTGGCTCTTCTCTCTGCAGTGCAGTTCTCTGTCATGTCTGCATTGCATAGACACCAGACACCTTTTCATACTCATTTCCTTTGCAGCAAGGGTGACAGAAACCTGACCAGAAGGCCTAAACAATGTTTTGTTTCCCATGATGAGTGTTTTTTTGGGACAGCTCATCAGAAGAGACCCTTTCTCTTCTTCCTGTGCCAGGCAGAGGCAGATGAAGAAACTGTGATAGATGCCAGACTGCTTTCCCCCCTCAATGGTACTACACCTGTCTGGTGCAGTGGCATTGTGGAAACACATTACCTGTGTGCAGTGAATGGCTGCAGATACACTGTTTGAGCAGCATGAATCTCAACTGGCATTGTTAGGCAGCCTGTGGTGGCCCACAGAGGCCACTAGGTTTCTGGCTACCTCTTAACAGATAGAGGTGGGATGAGCATGGCAAGCACAGAGGCTTATCCCTTCCACTCCTACAAAAATTAATTGCTCTGTGGATTTTGTCACAGAAGGGGATGCAGAGAGTGTGGATGATGATAGGACCAGAGCCTGGGAGAGAAGGGTAAAACTGAATTACACTGATGTTCTAGGCAAACTCAAAGTTTGAAAACTTTCAGAAAGTTTTAGACCAATGTAAATAAACCCCTTTTAATTAAACATGCTGCTGGGCTATAAATCTTGCATTTTATTTAGTTTTAAGTCTGGGGTTTTGCCGAGAAGTTCAGGATTTCCTGGTTGGATCAATATCCCATGATTAATTGTCTGATTAATGTACAACTGCTAAAAATTCTGGGGTTTGGAACCTTCATCTGTGTGAGTGTTGGATCTGATGACTGCCCTGTTAAAAGTATCATTAGTAGGTCCTTTCAAATATGCTGTCAGATCTACCACTGAAGACTTCTTTCCACCTTCTGTTGGTGGGTTCCAACTGATGAAGCACGTAGGTAACGTGTTGGCAACAACCAGGACTTCCACACCTTTGCTTTGAAGCCACGTGGAAAGCCTGGAGAAATGTAATGAGCTGCACATTATTCCCTAGCAACTCTCCACCTGTTTTATGCCTTCTTTATAGTTCTTTCTACATCAGTAGTCCTTAATGATGGACCGTTTACAGCAGGAATGAAGCACTCCAGAGCATCCGGAGTGGATAGCTAGTGCTGTGGGAGATGTGATGTGGGGTCTTTGACTGGGTTACTCATTGATGCTTAGCTCATCTGAAGGAATCTCTAGGTCCACTCTGTGTACTTGTATATGTAGCTTCTCAATGAATTTTTATGGTCAGTTTGTGTAATAACTGAAGGAATAGTTGGCCACTCACTGGTCTTGTGACCTAGTGTCAGTCAAGTAGAACTCCAATAAACAATCAGCTTCTGTTTAGAGTGTGTTTTCTCCAATGTTCACAGGTTTGATAGAGCAAAGTATTTCCATTTTCCCCAGAAAACAGCTTGTCCTCATGTAATGACAGTTCTCCATCTGCAAGAACTGCCTTTTTGCAATCGCAAACCACCTGAGGTGAAAATGTAACTGACTTGTTTTTCTGTAAATCTGCCAAAAGTCAAATTATTTTGCCTGTAGCAAGAAATGTTTTCATACCAGTGTATTCTCTAACTTTGGTAAAAGTTACATCCTTCTGTTTTTATCAGAACAGAAGAATAGCTGCAGTGTCTCTCTTGGCGAATTAGCCTATTTTATTGTGAATCAAGACAGCAGCTTTATTAGGGAGTTCAGGTTTCCTATTCACTGAAGAAAGCTGTGGTGTATCAAATTGTGCCTTTTCAGTACCTAAATTTGAGCTTCTAAATCACAATCTGGCTGAAAAGCAGACCCATTACTGGAAATAAAGGGAACTGCAAATATGCATTTTCGGTTCATTTTGAAGTCAAGATATTTCTTTTTTTAGATGCATGAATGAAGATTGCAGTGCCTTACTTTAGGCCTTCATGTTAGAAAATATTTTGATCTAAAGAGTTGTATATTAATTGCAGATGTTCCAATTAGAGAGAGATTTCCAGAGGAGGGAAAGGTGACATTGGAGAAAAGAAATTATAAAATAAGTTATTTCTGAAGAGAAAAAATAAATCTGCATTGTAATGTTTTGGCCAACATCATCTTCTGACAAACTGAAGCAAGCCTCAAGTATAATTATTTATTTCAAAGTAATACAGCTTCATAATGTTGCTAAAATTGACTCCTACACAGGGGCATATTTTTCCACACACTGTGATTGTCCTTAAATTGGAAGATATGTAACAAAAAACATGACTTGCCCCGACCTTGCCAGCACACCAAAAGATTTGACAAGTTGTATCGTGTTTTAATCTAGAGCAGAAAAATTCTGATTTCTAAAGGAGTTCTCCACTGTGTGTCTGTGCTTACTTTGGATAGCAAGGGGACTCCCAGACTAGAGTACAAGCCACAGAAACCTGCAAGCTCCTTCCTCTTACATGACCTGGCACTGTGAGAATTTTCCTTCCTGACCACTTGCAGTTTTTGGAACATCATGTTGTTAGGCATAGCTTCTTCTTACTGTGCACATTGTCTATTCAAAAATCCTTCTGCCATGATTGCTTTATACTAAAGCACCCTCACCTCTTTCTCCTGTTACCCCTGGCAGCCTCTCAAACAGAAGACAAAGAGCAATGTCTTTATCCTTTCTGCTGCTGCAGTCCTGTCTGTGCACTTAAGTATACTGAATCCATTGTGTACAATGGGGAAAGCAAGAAGCACCTTCTTGCTTTTTGGGTAGTCCTTCACAGAAGCATTGACAGGAGGAATGGACTTCAAAGAATAGTTCTTCACTACTGGAAGGATGGAAATTTTCTTAATCATTTTTGGGCAGTGAGAAAAAGACGAATACAAGATACTGAGTATTCATCGCAGTTGCTTCCTAGGAGAAGAATGTTTGTCCCAGTGAAATCAGTATCAATAGGGTTGTCTTGGTTGATTTTTTTCAGGGCTTGGAAAAACTCCAGCATGAAATAATAGACATTGGCTGCCTGTTTTGCTGGTTCTGTTTGCATTTCATCAAGAAATGGAGTATCAGCTACAGCATCTTAGAAAAGCCCATCCATATTTTGACCAGCAATGGACTTAGTAATTTGACAACTCTTTAAGTCAACATAATTTAAAAATACATTTAATCACGACAATATGAAAAATAGTGTAGACTGTTGCTCCACTAACAAATTAATGTAAAAATATATAAAAGTTGGAGATGTTATCTTTAACAATATACCATGAAACTTAACACTTGGACAGTGTAAAAATGGACAGTTGAGTAGTTTTAAAATAAGATGGTAAGAGCTGTCCAAATGCAGTGTGTCAACAACTGATACCAAGAGCCTTAGAAAAAGCATTAGAACAACCCTAAATGTAACAGCCATGCAGAATTTCAAGGTAAGTCAGTGCAGTAGTGTTACAGGTAGAGCGATGGTAAATCATGGCTTGACTTCTGTTGAACCAATTAAAATGTTCTCAAAATATTTACAAGAGGATATTGGTTCACAAGAAATTATAGTAACTTATTATACATATTGATGCTTATTATATACATAAATAATCTTGAAAGTATTTTGAGTGCTATATTGGATATAAGCATAGAGACATTACATTATCTATGTGAAAGATTTATTAGGCTGCAGCTCTGGATTGAGGATGAGATTTTTTTTGGTTTTGACTGTAAATCATTTTAAATAGAGATGGAATACAAAATCTTTCAAGCCAAACCTTTAGGGAAATGGATAGTCACTGTCATCATATCCTGAAATATTCTAGAAAAAGACAAGAAAATTAAGAAATTAAAAGTTTCATCATGAAAAAAAGGACAACCCCAATCTAGAACTTCTGCTGGAAATAAAATCACTAATGCACTACCACCAAATTACAAACTTCACAAGGTTTCTTCATTGGAGCCTTAGAAAAAATGACAGAATGACAATAATGTCTCATCTACTTTGGAATTCAGCAATACATAGGAGAAGTTAGACAAAATTAATTTAGCTGAGAAGCTTTAAAAACTTGGTTGTTTTGAGCTAGTATTAATCCAAATGAGGTGATGCAGGACATAGCAGAGTGGCCAGTGCTTACATCACTTGTAGCAGCTGCTTCTCTGCTTGCTCAAGTTCTACCTTACAAAGGCTGTGCTTGTTCCAGCATCAGAGTTCAGACGAAGGTCTGTGTAGCTATCAGTAAGTTAGGGGGGGTGTGTATTTCCATAATAGCCCATGAACACAACACAATAAGCCTCTGCAGTTTAAAATAAAATTTGGGTTTGTAGTATGGGCAATATTCAAGTGGCACATGTTTACCATCATTTGCTCTGTCAAGCTGTAAGACTTTGGTAGCAACAGAAATCTAATGCATTCATCACAGTTCCATTCAATTCTTGATAATAAAAGTCCTTTCAGAATGGTCAGAGCATGCAGTTTCAAATGCATGTAGCCAATACTCTGAGTACCTTTCCAGAAATGCTCAGGTGGTTTTGGAAGTGCCTTGTAGAGACATTCTGGTTTTTAAATCTTAAGGTGTCAGTGCTCCAGGTGTCTAGTGAAAGTCCACTTGCTCTGTGTGTTTTCAGGCAAAATGACAATCTCATCCCTTAGCACTCTTCCTCTGGAAGCAGAACTAACATGGTTTAAGTATTCGTAGATGTCCACCCTTCTGGGGGACAATGCCCAGTCTCGAGGGTCAACTCTGGATGAAGTTGTTAGTTAGACTCATGGCATCTTTGGAAACTCTACATCCTGCTGCTTTCTCCTTTACCATTCTCTATCCAAATATGCTGCTGCAAACCCTTAATTTCTTCAGCTGCGGAGTCCATCAATACAGACTGTGCAACTCTGAAGGTTACTTGCACATAATATCCGAAAATTACAAAGCATTCTTACTATTCTGCAATTTGTGTCAAGGATCACAGTCACTGTTCTTTTCTCATTAAGAACTTTCGTATTTCAACCTTTTTTACCTCCAAGTGGTAGATTGGAAATAATGAGAACTATGTGCTACTGCACATAAACCCGGACTTACCTGCAGGCAGCCCATGTTCCACTCCAGCTCCACAGATTCAGTGTCAGTTGTATCGTGCCTATCAAAAAATCATTATCTTGTTCTTCAGGGGTTCCTCACACTGTCAGTGACCTGAGAATGGAAGTCTGTTATGGGTACGTAAATTTCTTACAGTCATTTTAAATTAATTGATGTTGTATTAGCTCTAGGGGATCAATTTTTTTGATCGCAAGCACCAGATTATTTTTTTCACTTCTGTGGCATACAGCACCAACCTGAAAAAATATTTAGTGTTGACTCCAATATTTTTCAGTCCAAAAAAGATATTAATATTGCTGGCTTATTCCCTCTCTCTGTCACACTACACACTCCCCCTGCACCCTTGTTGTATCTTAGAAGCTTTTTTTTTTTCTTTCCCACTAGAGCCAAATGAAAACCAAACTGGAACGGAATCTTACTCTCAGACTGTTGGGGGGGAGGCGGAACGGAACTCCAAAACAAACCAGAAAAATGCACCTAGAAATGCCATCTTTATATTTTGCAGATCTCATCCTGCATTATTGTTCTGGCAACATTATAGGTCGAGGCAAGTAATGTTTTTCTTGAAGTATTTTGTTACATATTACTGCTGTCATTTGCAGTGGAAAGATTTTAGCATTTATGTAAACTATTGCTGTCATTACCAACCATGGCAGTAGAAGGATACACACCCTTGGAAGGATCCTGTCACAGCTTGCTTAGTTTTCTGCTTGCTTTCCCTTGTACCTCAAGGACAGGTTTCTTCGATTCAGTTCTTTATTTTCTCAGAATGTTTCATTCCAATACATTTCCAGGATATCTTCACATGGCAGTTTTTGGGCTTTGCATTTGTAAAGCTGACCTAGATCTGTAATCTTGGGAATCAGTTTATTTTCGCCCCAATAATAACATTCACATTAATTGTTATTGTGTTGGGGATCCATGTTTTTTGGGTTTTTTTTGAAATTTTTCTAAGTGTCCCCGTCTTACGTATTCCATCTCTTCAAAAGCTTGTATATTCTGGTGACAGACACTCTGTCTGCCAAGACATGCTTCTGGTGCTAATGAGTCCCTTCTGGTATATTTCCTTTGCAGCTGTTTCACTTCTGTTCTCCTTAGCTTCCTGTATCTTGTTGTAACTACCTTCTGGGTGTCTCTGGATGACTTCAGAGGTAATTCCATTTATTCCTTCCTGCAGTGTGGTGTTCATGCCATTACTAGCTGTTCATGCTAGTTTCCATTTTTGGTGGTAACTACTGTATTTGGCTAACAGCTTCTCCACATGGCATACTGTGTTAGTGATCAATAGTAAGATAGGTATGGTTGTATTGCTAATCACTAAAGGAAATTATTGCAATCAGATTAATGGATTAGAGTTAATGAGTGTATCTGTCTGCTTGGAAGAATGTTGAGTTTTGCTTGCTTTTTTTTTCTGTGGTAGAATTAATGTAGACAGATGTTCATTTGAACAATATTAATAAGTTCATTATCATATATATCATAGTCATAAATGTGTTTTTTAAAAGTTTAATCTTAAAGATCTGCAAATAGAAGATAATTAGCTTTGTAGGGCTACAGCAAGCACTGCTTAGTGGTAATTGAAGAAGTGGTAGGAGTTTTCAGAAGCAGTTTCAAAATGTTAAAGTGGTTATTAGGCTGAAACCCTGTCAGGGGCCTGAGAGATGTATGAAAGGTTATCTGATGGCTGTTACTGTCTCATTCTCCTGTTGATTCAGTTGGGGCTATTTGCAGATACTTGAGAAAAACTTCAGTCTTGCTGGATTTCTTGCAATTAGCAGATTGGTGTGGGAGGTTGTCACTGGGATAGAGTGATGCTTCCTGATGTGCAGGAGGTAAACAGCAGCTTTTCAAAATGGATTTTGCACCTCTGAGGTGGCAAGATATCAAAGTGAAGCACTTCAATAATTTCTTGTGTTCTTTTTGGTGTAACTTTCACATATCACAGAAGGATTATCCATTAACTGCATAGTCATTACAAGGGTTAAAACCAAAATTATACATATTCAGCAAAGTATGTATTCTTTTAGCTTAGCATTGAAGAGTAGGTAAAA
The DNA here is from genome assembly GCF_000747805.2 of Chaetura pelagica. Classification (NCBI taxonomy): domain Eukaryota; kingdom Metazoa; phylum Chordata; class Aves; order Apodiformes; family Apodidae; genus Chaetura; species Chaetura pelagica. The sequence continues at coordinate 1,679,517 of NW_009952798.1, forward strand.
ATTTTCCTACATGCAAGTCAGCTTAATATCCCATGAAGTAAATTAATTTTATCTTAGTGAGTGTACAGCTTAACATTTATGTATTGGAGAAACTACAAATATATAGGGCCATCTTCTCAATGGGTGGAAGCATAATTTGCAGGGAGTTCACATCCATTAATTAGTATGTCTTACCTGGCTTAGCCCATTCTCCTAGAAATCTCAGTATCTAATCTCAGTAAAAATACTTCCACTGATATCTCAATTCATGTACATAACAGGAGATGGTAAAAAATAATCATCTGCAAAACAGCTGCCTAAATTCAGGGCCATGTTGAGTAATAATAATGATAACAGGGAATGTGAGTTCTCAAGGACTATAAATAGAATAATCTATTTTCACTGTGATCTGTAGGCAGACACTCAAACCCTGTATAGCAGTGTATCTATCACACTAATACTCAGGCATCTCTCAAATGGTTTTCATTGTATTCATGGGTAAATGAATTTATCCAATATCCAAAATCGAACTGGAAATACAGACCATATTGGCACTATCAGTTCTTGCTTTAAAAATTTTTAAAAGAAAATACGAGAAAAGAGAGAAGGGAAGACATACCCCTGCCATCATTTCAGAACTTCTCATCCCACACAAACTGGAAGATATCTGGAGGATTGAAAAAACATATGGTAAGGCAGCTGAGAAGGACAAAGAAGATGCTTTATGAGTCTCTCAACTACAAGAAACTGAACAAGAGGTGAACGAATAAAAGCCCCAAGATAGAACATTAACAAGGAGATCAGAACAGCAACTGTCTCAGGCAAGAGAAAAATGAGGTGCGAAGAACAGTGGAGATGGTACTGGGAGCTGGGATGTTACCCATCCAGAACCTAATGAGAGCCAGGTAGTGTTGGCTTGAAATAGGGCCAAAGGACTGTAGCAGAGGAATTCAGTGGCAACAGAAGTAGCAGCTGTCGTCAGGCAGCAGTGAGTGCTTGATTTGTAGGATAATGAAAAGTTCAGGGAACATGTTAATTTGACAAAAAAAATTTCAAGAATGCTTACTGACTCAGAACAGACCCTGTAGTTCTAAAGGACATTAAGTTGTATTATGGGGACAGGAGTCTTGAATTTTGGGCAGAAACAGCCTACATGGAGTTTAAGCTTAAACTTGTGAGTGAAGCATCCGTGTGTAGAAAATGTTTGAGCCATGCTGGTATCAGTTTAGAAGCAAAGGAATTCAGGTTCTTTGTACATCCTACATCTTAGAGGAATTTCTCCTGAATTTTGGCAGCTCACAAGAACAATCAAACCTTTTGGCATTTTAACATGCATCCATGTACGTGCCATGCAGAGGAATTGTGGCAACAGAAAAAATAACTGTGCTGCAAGTCAGACTGGGTCTTTCACTCTGCTCTTACTCTTACTTGAGCAGGGCTCAGAGGGACCTCAGGAGTAGTCAGAGGATGATCCTTGATGCTATTAAATAATTTACATTTTCATTTTACATTTACATTTTCTCCATTACTTCAAGGAAAAATATTTTACTGTGATGGTAGGAGTGAGATGTTTATGACCGTAACAGTTCACGCTTCATGGTGTACATGGGGGTGATGGTAAGTTCTACTAAGTACAGGTTTCCTGTAAAAGGGTTCCTCAACACAGGAAAGACATGGATCTGTTGGATTCAGAGAAGATTCAGAGAAGGGCCACAAAGATGAGCAAAGGGCTGGAGTAGCTCTGCTATGAAGACAGGCTGAGAGGGTTGGGGCTGTTCAGCCCAGAGAAGAGAAAGGTCTGGTGAGACCTTAGAGCACCTTCCAGTGCCTGAAGTGGCTCCAGAAAAGCTGGGGGAGGGACTTTTCACTAGAGAGAGCACTGATAGGACAAAGGGTAAAGGATTTAAACTGAAAGAGGGGAGATTAACTTAGAGGTCAGGAAGAAATTCTTTACCATGAGGGTAGGAAGGTGCTAGAATAGGTTGTCCAGGGAGATTGTTGATGCCCCCTCCCTGGAGGTGTTCAGGGCCAGGTTGGATGAGGCTTGTGCAGCCTGGTCTAGTGTGAGGTGTCCCTGCTCGTAGCTGGGAGGTTGGAGCCTGATGATCTTTAGGGTCCCTTTCAACCTTAACCATTCTGTGATTCTGCAAGCGTGAAGGGTTCAGCCTTGACTCTTGTCTGTTAAGAGAGAAAAAGGCAGGGAGAAGCAGATGGTGTAGCTTTTTTCGTTTTCCCCCCTCTTGTTGCTTGAGTGGAAGGATCAGTTCTTTTTTGAAGAACTTTTTGTTGGCAGTGCCTGGTAAACTTCTGCTCCATGCTTGGTTTTTAGTGTATGACATAGTATTGAAAAAATGAAGCTATTAGGTAGAATAGCAAGGCCTTCAGGAGTATCTCTCCTATTGCCTTAACTTTTTACTCTTTATCTACAAAAAAGACAAGAAACAATTACTGTTTTGCCAAATATTTAACTGTTTCTCTCAGGTATACTTAGTATGATTTAATATGAATGTCAACATTCTGGCCTATTTTTATTAAAAGTTGAATTATTCCATCACTACATTTTCTGTAAGGTATGTGGATTAAATCAATAATAGGTGCTGTGTATAGGAATTGCAAGAATCTACACCAAGCATTTAACCATATTGTCAGGAGAAATAGCAGTGTCTTCTAAAAAAAAAAAAAAAATGCTTTTAGGAAAGAAATATGGAACACCTTAAAATAACTTCTCTGCCATACTAGGTGCTTGTTTTCCTGCAGGAGTCAACTTCAGAGTAGGGGAATGGCTACGGGTGGCCCAGTTGATCTGAACTATGCAGTGAGCACCTGTGCATTCCTGAATAGTAGAGCTGTGGGAATGTTTTAATACTGTTGCAGAGTTGCCAGTCTGACATCAAGCTGTGTTCCTGCTTAGTGCTTAGACTCAGCATACAGTTTGAATTGCAGTGTGCCTCAGTTTAGGAATGTTTTTAATGCAAGTTTCAAATCAGTCCTTGTTTAGGAGGTTTAAATCCTATTCATTTCAGTGAGAATGAAGTGTATGGTTTAGTATTCTTAAAGCCTACATTTGTAATTATTGGAAATGGTTATTGAAGAAGGTTGCACTCCTTATGTTAACATTATCTTGTGATAAAACATAATTATAGTCACAAATTATTAAGAGAAATTATTACTCTTTGGTACTACAAGTGAAAGATGTGGTAATGAGGAGGTGCATTAGCTGAAATTACAAGAGAAAAATTGTAAGTGGAAAGTATTTTCATTTTGAAGTAGAATTATTCATAACAGTGTGTTTCTCTCATGCTTTTTAGCTACCTGCTTTTGAGAGGGGATATATTTTTTAAACAGTTTTATAGAAACATGTAAAGCAATCAGTTTTTTCTACTGATATCAACTAGAAACTGTTTTAGAAAGTAGGAAGATTAGAATTCTATCTCATTCTCCAGTTTTTCTGTTGAAGTGAAACTATTTCAGAATAAGGTATTATTCCAAGCTAAAAAGCAAAAATTAGATTGTTCTTTTCGTTAGTATTCTTAACACAAAAATGTGAGTAAAATGAAATAGATAATGTGCAATAATTTTCAAAATGCAGTATTCTCTAGCAATGTAGTTTTCTGGGAAAGCATTTGGATCTAAGACGTTTTCCATAGGAGATGGGCAGTAGGTCTGTTGTTCTGTTTCCTATTATTAATGGAGCAGCAAGATGCATTTAAACAAACAAGGCTGTTATTTCTCATATCCATATATTAAATCCAATTGAAAATGTGTATTTTTAAAAGTGTGCATTGGAAAAGTTTCCCCCTATACACATACATCCAGTCTTAGACTCTAACCCAGCTTTAGGTTCTCCTTCTTTATTGCTTTCAGTGAGTGTTATTCCATGAACGAAAATATAGACACATTATAATTCAGTTACAAATTTTAGATGTGATTTCATGGCTCAAATGTTTCCATACATAGTATGATAGAAAACCTTTGTTATTCTACCCTAAACGCATGTATTGCAGGACAGCAAAACAGGCCTGGGTGGATGGTGTCACTTTGCTATTTCAGTGAAATATTTATTGCAAACTGGATACAACGTGGTACTTTTAAATGGGGTTTCAGTTAAATGTGTGTAGTGGGCTTAGAACTAGGGTTTCACTGAGATTTGTGTGCGTGCTTGCTTTGGGTCCCTCTGTATATACGTAGTATATTGTGAGAGTTTCCTCCCATTTTCCCCTCAGTTAAAGTACAATTCTGAATCAAAGCTTTTTTTGCTGTTAACAAGATAGACTAGTTCATTATATACTGAAAATTTCAAACAAGAAAAAAGATGTTAATTGATATTTTTGCACACTTGACTAGCTGTCTTGAAATTTTACAGGAAAACTGGCCTTATTCTTCAGAGAGAAGCTAGGGGTTTACAAATACAAAACCAGTTTAAAGGTAATGCTTGGAGAAAAATTGGGAATTACAATGTCAGGTGCATTTAGCAGTCTTACCATAAGAAGTCCATTCTCTGATTAAATTCTGAGCAGCCAAAGCACTGTGTGTTCAACATGCTTTTAGACCAGATTTATGACACTGTGAAAAAGAATGGACCGGCTTAAGAGCCAAACCTAGGATAGTTTTGTTAGCTGTATTTTAATTAGTATTTCTTTCTTGAAAGCTCTGAGACACTGCTAAGTGCTTAAATATTCTCAAACCACTCTGTATCTGTAGAACTGATGCACTGAAGATAAAAACTAGAAATCTTTAATGGTCTCTGAAACATTATCTATAATCACCAAGGTCTTACCTGAGTGTGTAATATATTTAAGACACTTGAAGTCTGATGGTGATATTTAATAACAAAAGTGAGTGGCAATAACTGTTTGAAGAGAGCTGTGGAGCACTCAGCAATCTGCAGTCATTTGCTGGTGGACGGGGTTGACTGAGCTGCAGTGAAGTTAGGAAGGTCTGATTTTGTCTTAATTGCTCAGTATTTACAGCCTGGCTTTGGTTTTCCCAGTGATCTTTAATAGCTGGTCAAAGGACAAGAAATGTGGGTTGTGGTGTTAAACTGACTACATCTGGATAAAGGTCCCTTTCATGATTAGCTGGTGACATTTTGTTCTGTGCTCACTCTGTCCCATTTACTTCACTGAAATGAACAGTTGATACTGTATTACAGAACATTGTCAAAAAACCCAAGCCTAACAAGGCTTTGAGTAAAATCAGTGAGAATTTTTAAACATCCGTACTATTGAGTTCAGGTTTTACTCTTGCTTAGTTTTTCTTGGGTAAGCCCTACAACTAAATTTTTGTATTTCTAGCTGTGAGAAGAAAAAATTAGAGTCTTCTTAATGGTGTCTTTTTCCCACCTGTTCTGTAAAAAAAAATATTTTTGCATGTATACATCTTTGCTGTTTTCACACTGCTGTACTTGTAAATAGGTTATGATTGCCAAAAGAATGTTTCTGTTACTGATAGGATTAGAAATACCTTTGCTGTGAGATAAATTATTCATTACTTTTTGTGTCATCCTCTCTCAAGCAGAGAAACTTGTGTCTTTTTAATTCTCTTAATAGCTAACAAAACTCCCTACGTGTGATTTTTCTTTGAAATGTTTTAATGTATTGTTTAATTTTTAACTTTTTCACATTTTTTGAACTTCAGTTATTTTTGGGTTTGAGATGTTGGCTTTTAGGGGGTTTTGTGTTTTCTGTTTTTTAAAGTAGCTAAACTCAGTTTACAGCATTATACATGATACTCCAAAGTATCTGGTTTGCTGTAATAAATCTGTATAGTAAATATATTTTTCTACCATATGCTTCTGCTGCCTAATGTCGCAGGGCCCTGAGACATCTAGAGCTCACAAACATAATAGCAATAAAGCCAATAGCTGTGGCCTGGCAAGGGTGAGAAATAATGACTCTCTCACTGTCTTTATTAGTAAACTTAACGTTAAGTAATTTAAGTTTAAAGGTGGCTACTACTAGGCCTAGTATAGAATTTGATGACTAAGTTGCCAGCATTTTGATGATTAACCTTTGTTGTTCTATTTAATTATAAGTAGTAAAATTCCTGCTAATAAACCCTTTGCATCCAAAGTGCACTTCTGTTCTTATCTCCCAATTCTCCTATGCTTTTGCTGTACTTGTGCCTCTCCAAATAGTTAAGACCCCAATGTTATATGCAATAAACCATGGTTACTGCATATGCATATCGTCTGCCATCTGTTCCGTCCAGGACAACTGATTTTCCTGTCCTGTACTTCCTGATTTTCTTACTGGGGATGTCCATGTTCTTCGATACTTGTTTTTTCAGACTTGCACAGCTCAAGCTGTATTTAGTTCAGTTTCCTTTCCTTTGTGTTTCAAATACTTCTGTATGCTGTAAAGTACCTGGGTATCAATTTCTCAGTTGTCTCTGGTTTGCAGTCGTGAGGTGCCTGAGGACTCTATTGGCAGACCATTGGGATATTGCTATTAAGAATAGACACCACCTAAGTCTCCCTGTCAGTGGCTACCTATTTAGCTGCAGCTATTGGACAAGTATTATTAGAATGGTTTCAATTTTGGCTTTTCATTGCTTGAAAAAGTGGCTGGCTGCACAGACAAAGACTAATCTTAAATGTGTGATTAGCTTTGATAAACTAATATCTTCTGAAGCCTGATTTCAAAGTCTTTATTTTTGGTGATGCTAAAACCAAGATGGAAGAGAGACTTACTGGCTTGATGCAAATCTCTTAGAATAGAGCATAAATACCTTGTATAGCATTTTTCTGTGAGTCAAGGTAGAACATATCTTTTGTGGATTACTGTCTAATTCCAAGACTTTATTCCTATAACACAACCAATAGGCTGAATTATGTTTGCTTCTGTATGTTGAAACCCATGATTTATTTCAGTTTCAATTTTGTAGAGTAATAGAATTTCTCACTGGTGCTGCTTGTGTATAAATCTTTACAACCCCAAAACATTAATGGATACAACTTATTTATTTTTGCAAACTAGACAGTATCAGACAGCATGTACTAAACTGGTACAGAGAAGGTGATTAAGTGATTAATTGGCTTTGGAAAATTTGACGTATGTGGTTTAAAGGATCACTAATATTTAGAGGTATGTGTTTTGACTGCAGAATACTTTGCTTCCAACTCTTTCTGCTGAGCCTCCCATAAACTTCAAATATAGAAGCAATAAAGTGTATTGCAATAAAAACACTTCATACTTTCCCCTCTCTGTGCAGTGGACATGGATCACATTGGCTGGACAATTGATTGCAGTGAATCAAAGCTGATCTGTATAGCCCAAGCAAATAATTCAAAATACCCATTTATGCTGTCTAGCAGTTCCATACTCCATTTCAGTAATATTTCCTATCTGGAACTGCTAATTAATATTCTGAGAATCAAAGGATTTCATGCTGGTAGCATGAAAACACCACAGAGAGTTCTTTAAATCAGTCTATTAGAATCTTCACAGAAATGAAGGTAAAACATTGTAGTGTGGCATATAGCTAAAATAACACCCTATTGAAGTAAACATTGGGCAGATCAGCTGTTTGTTTCAGCCCTTTGGTCACTGGTCTTAGAACTGGTAGCCATAAAAAAGGCTCTTGGAACACGTCAGGCTTTGCTGACTTACACTTTTTTCCTGTTTCCTCCTAGTTACCTTTCTCTGCTTCTTTAGGCTGCAAATCAAATACTCAAAAGCTAAGGACTTCCATGATTATGATAACACTTAGTGTAGCCCCTTGTCCATTTGCAGTCTCATACTGTGCACAACCTCATAACCAGACATTATTTGTACTGGAGGCACGTGGCTCATTCACTGCTTGGGGAGGTCAGTGCACATCCCCCAGCAGATGCAGTGCCCTGTTCATTTCCTCATAGACTTATGTGGAATCTGTAATTGCATTTTCCAGATTCTTCTGTTCTAACTTTTTCAAACAGGCTCCTGCAAGACCAAGGGCTGTTACCCATGTTTTAGGAGACAACGTTTTGCAGAGATTTAATGATATGTATTCTCAGATAAGTGCGTAATCTTACACTGACCGTTATAGTGTAATAGATAAAATACAAATTTTAAGGGCAGCCTTAACCTTAACAGTTCCTATTGGTTTAGAGTTGTAACTTCATTAATTTTTAAAACATATTTGATGAGTTTCTTAATTGTTTGAGAACAAACTGAATAAATAATATGCCACTAGGAGTTAGGATGACTGGTGGACTTGTGCACTGGTTAGATACCATCTCTGTGGCACCTGCGGAAATCATAGTGCTTGACTGCAGAAGTTAGAAAACTGAAGAAAGATAGAAATGAATGGAGAATGATTGAAGATATAACTTGTTACAACTGGGAATTATGAAAGTGCCTTAATAGCACTGGAAGGCTTCCCAGAGAGGTTGTGGAGTCTCCTTCACTGGAGACATTCAAAACCCGCCTGGACACGTTCCTGTGTGATGTACTCTAGGTGACCCTGCTTGGCAGGGGGGTTGGACTAGATGATCTTTCTAGGTCTCTTCCAACCCCTAAGGTCCTCTGATTCTGTGATAGGCATCTATTTCCTGTTTAAATACCATCTGCAGCTGGAGTGCCTAACATCTTCTGGCAGAAATACCCAAGAGGTTTAGGGCTGCTCAGTAGTGATGTGAAAAAGGAACCTGTTCTCATATGGTTGGTGAGGTTTAAATATTCCAAAGCAAGTTAAACTGTAATTTTCTTTGCTGTACAGGGTCATGGTGTGGTTCATATTCACATGCTACCTGGAATCAGACCTTCTCACCACCTTCTTTTTGACAGTGCCTTATAATGCTTTAAAATCCCAACAGTTCTAAAAGATTTCAGTTTATTAAAAGCACATGTTTGTAACTCCAAATAGGAATACATTTTTCCTTTAGGGACAGAAATGACAGGGCTGTGAAATAAAACCGAATGTAACTTACCAGGTTCATGAGAGTAATCCATTTTCTTACCTTACCCTAGGAACTGCTTGTGGCTTCATCCCCAAAATGTGTGCTTTAAATAATTCTGAGAATGCTATTTCAGTTTTAAAGTGCTGCTCATGTCAACCTAAGGAAAGTAGAATATCTAGGGCATGTGATTAAAAATAGAGATATTACCTTTTATCAGTGCTCATGCCTCATATGGTATTAACTCAACCAGTTAATATGGGCTTCTGGTATTGAGTTCTTTCAAACAAGCTAATAGGGAACTATTGTGGTAGTAATATTTTTCCTCTCAGAACTGGAACATTTTCCATACCAAGAAATGTGGTAAAGAAACTATTTTATAACAGAAATATATGGTGCTTGGAGAGTGCTAATTACATTTCCAGTGGCTGCAGCAACCTCAGGGGTTGCTGTTTTGATGTTCTGCTGAGATTTTATCATCAGCATTCCAACTCTTTGAAGAGAAATCCTTAGACAATACAGTCACACATCCACAGCTTTTTGTTCTTAAGTTTGTCAAATGCCTTTATAACATTAGTGAAAGGCATGTTTGTTCATGAAAATGTTTGTCAGGACCTGGAGAGCTTCAGGAACCATCTTAACCTGGAAACGAGCTTTCCTTTTCTGCCCTGTGCTTCCCTTTCAAACAGTGTCCCTTGAAGAACCTCTGGAGGCAATGTCACCCATTCGAGCATGTAGTTCTGTGGCAGTTTTGGCCTGGAGATTGATTTTATCATTAACATTAAATGCTTTCTTTGTGCATTTAGGCAAAATTCATGCCTATTTGCAAAGGCAGCAGTAGTGACATGACTATTAAGCAAAGCTAAATGAGCCTGCAATATGCAGTGGCTTTCACTACATGATCACATAGCTGGCTGTCAGAACTGAGATATAGAACATTTTGATGGAAAGAAACCTAATGTTATCCAGAGGACTGGTTTTTCCACTGCTTGTATTTTTATTACAGAAGAATGAAAGGCAGTTTTTACAGCAATGCAAATTAAATTAGTTGCTGCCATACTGATTTCAACTGGGCTAATAGTGACAAGCAATTACAACGAGTGGGAATTTAAAATGTGTATACTACTGGCCATTTTAATTCCCAAGTGGTCTGGTTAAGAATTTCTTGCGCAGAAAAAGCTCCTGTTAGTCTTCAGAGGAAACTCTTCCTGGGCACCAGCATTTCAGCATGTAGCCTGAAGTGATGAAGCTTGGCAAACATACTCATATCCTGTATTTTGGAGAAATGACAAATCTGAATGGAGATGTTGAAGGTAGGAGGTCTGTTACGTGGCACATCAGTGCAGTGTCTACAGATACATTAAAAACATCAGCACTAAGCTGGCAGGAGAAATTGCAGAAAGCGATTTGAGGAGGTAGAAGTAATAACAATGGAAAGAAGTTAATTGAAATATAGTAGACTTTTGAGGGAGTTACTTGCATTGGGACTGGGACACCACAATAGGGTTTTCAGCCTGGTGGCTACCACACTTACCTCACAGTCATAATGAGCATTTAAATTCCTTCAAGCAAAGTCCAAAGCAGGAGGGGGGGGAGGAAGGGGGAGAAGGTTAAGGTTCCTATACAGTTTAATGCAAGAACTTTAATACGTATAGCCCCTGAATTCCAGAGCCCTGTCACCTCACTATTTCTTGGAAGACCCAAATCTCACACCTTCTACTACCAACTTACCCAGTTGTTATTCAAGCTGACATTTCAGTTAATCTGGATAAAACAGCAAGAGTTGGTGTTGAAAATATGAGTGGCATATATGGTTTGTGGCTATAAAGGAAAAGGTGTGAACTGCCAGCTTAGTGGCAAGGTAGGCACCATCCAGAGTTAGTTGGTTTACATTTTCAAAAGAGGAACATTTTGTATTTTTAAAACAAAGGAAAGAGCTCTACAATAGCATCTTAAAGAGATGTAAATGCATATGTAGTTTTGTTAAAAGAAATGGTGATTTATCACAGAACCATAGAATGGCTAGGCTTGGAAGGGACCTATCTAACCCAGTCTCTGGAGCTGTTTCCTGACATCTGTGTCTATTTCTTTTTCAAGGGTGTGAAAATGTGGTTTAGATCTCTAGGAGAGATTCAGAACTATAAAGCACTAGTGAAGGCTGAATAAGAAATTACTGATAATACATGGATATGAAGGGTTTTCTAAATTACATTTGTGCAATTTATCCTTGGGTAAATGCTTCAACATGTTGCAGGTTCTGGATCTGCCTCCTGACGTTGTTAACCAGGAGAACAGGATACAAATCCTGCAGGCAGAACTAGGCTCAGCAGCCTGCCTTTCTCATTGCTGTTCTCTGCACTGGGGTGGTGTTCCCAGGACTGGTCCTGAGGGATAATTGGGCTGCTTTGCGCACCACCAAAACAGAGTCCCTGTTTTGGGGATTTTGCAGAACTGCTTGTTTTCCAAGGTTTTCTTTTCACAAGAAGTTTGCATCACTTAGAAATTGTAATGCAGTCTGTTGAGGTGTAACTTGTAACTGATCTCATGTAATCAGAGATGATGACTCACTGAGCACATTTAAAATATTTCTGTTTACTACCTTTATAAAGTATCCCAAGAACTTTGGAAGCTGTTATTGCTCAGATCAACCAAGGGGGTAGCACACTGGCAAACAGTTTTTGGCACTTAAGCACATTATTAATGTATGGCTTGGTTGTTTACTTAGTGTTATAAAAATACTTTTCATTCTATAGAGAATACCTGGAAATTATATCCTCTTCCATCTCCCTGCAAACCGCCCAAACCTCTTGAACAGCAGAGGTTGTTTCTCTGAAGAAAGAGAACAGTATTTGGCATGTGTAAATGCCTCCTAAAGCAATCCTCAGCAGTTGGTCACTTTTATTATTATTTTTTTTTAATATTATCTAACAGTTTCTTTTGATAAACATTCAAGATAGGTGGATTTTTACTTTTTATTACCTCCCAGTGGTTCTGTAACAGAAACAGTAAGCAAGAAATACCAATTGAAGTAAGATTTACTTGTCGTTTGGATTGATTTTTCTTACAGGTATAAAATTATATTACTCCATTTATGTGATTGAGTTTGTTCTGAAGAGCACTATAAATGAGCGTTCAGAGGCCAAGAGTTGAATATAGATAAAATAATGTAGTGTGAGTCTTCAGAGTAACCTTTGTCTGTGCTTGCATTACCTTCTGCTCTCAAGGAATTTTTCCATGTTTTTGTACCTGTCGTTAGAAATTCCATAAGCCATTCCAGTAGATAGTGTCTTCTCCTGAGATGATAAAGCCTCTGAAAAAGACACTTGCCTGCTTTAGTACAAGAGCTTTGCATATGAAGGTTTGGCAGATAGGAGATTAGGCTTAATTAATTAATATGGAGAATTGACAAGAAATTGACTGGAAAAATACACAAAACATTCTCCCCTTTAGTTGTTTAGACAGCACATTTTCACAAGACAATATTTAATCAGAAATGAAGGGAGAAAGAAATGGAACAAATCAAACCCAGGCTACTGTGGTGTCTGATTTTAGGCTCCTAGTCCTTGAAGTATAAAACACAGGATCCATACCATGCCTTTTGATTCCCTCTTTCTTTCTCCATTCTACATAGATTTGTACTCAGACTATCAGCAGCTAAAAACTCTGCCTTTTGTTTGTGACTGTTTCCAGCATTTGGCCCAAAACTGTCTTCGCTTACCATCCCATTGCAATTAGATGCTCTACAGAATAAGGTGGATGCTGGAATTTTCCTGCTTGGTTCCTCTAGGGTGCAGAGTAAAGCCCTTGTTCATTCAAGGCACTGTTGTATGCTGGTACTTTACCTGCACTCACAATTCTTTCCCCTCTATATCAGCAAGAGTGAGGGGAAGCATTTCTGAGTAAAGTACTTGGGACGAAAGGATCCTAAAGAGCTGACAGATTTATATAAATTACCTTTGTCATCATAGGCATGTTCTTTAAAGCTTTGAAGTACAGCTAGCTGAATGTGAGCAGACTGGTCAGCCTCTGGAGAACCCCAGTGCATTCAGGAGTAATCAGCATGGGCACAGCAGTATGACCCTAAAGTGAACTTCCCAGCACAACCATGGAAGTATCAGTGGCTTTATCCTGTTGTTTGGATTCTGAGTGATGATTGTGAGAATGAGAAAAGCCAAAGTAAAGTAATCTAAACAACCACAACGAATTTCCATTTATTTAACACGTTAATCTTGCAGTGTATTTATCAGTTCTTTTTTACTCTGCCTGTTTTACTAAACCTAAACTGAAAGATTAGAGGGGAAAAAAAAAAAAAGGAGGGCGGGATCAAGTAAGTTTTAACTCACTGAACAGGACAAAGCTGCCATTTACTTCAGTGGGCACATCTCCTTTTGTGCTTTACTTTGAATCAGAAGTGTGCTCTTGAAGCAGATTTGATCATCACCACTTACTGTGCTTTGTTTCACATCTTGAAGTGATTGTAGAGACAAACTGAGTTCCTGTTGAATTAGACTGAAGTAAAGGATGCATTACAGAGTTACACCACTTCAACCTCTAATGAACATTCAAACCATGGCATGAGAGAAGGGCTAATCTGAAATAAAGATGTTGTCAAATTGATGTTACATGGACATGAAGTTGTCTGTGCCACTGTTTCATTTTCTAAGTCTTTTCCAGCTAGGTCATGTTGTTTGCAAATATAGACATGACCAGTGAATCCAGGATTACTCTATGTATTCTTTCTTTTGAAAGGCACCGTGCTCTTTGGTGCTTTAATAGCTTCCTTAAAAAACGTTGACTGTGATGATCTCTTACAGAAATGGGAAACAATTAAGTGAGATGCAATATGAAATTGAAAATATGCAAAGGAAAGAAATACCTGAAGTTAATTTGAGACTCTGATTCGTCACCTGAGTTAAAAAATACTATGGATTATAATTTAGAGGGCTCTTGTATAGACTTTGTATTATCAGATATTGACAATGTGTCTGACTGGTTTAAAACATAACATTTTCGGCATGCATCTCTGCAGAACCAATTTATCACCGTAAATTAAATGTTGTGCTTATACCTAAATGCTAGATTGCATTTGCATTCTTTCTAATACCATAATAATACATTGTGAAGCTTAGTTATCTAGTCTTTGAGGACGTTTCTAATTGAAAATTTTAAAGGAGAAATTGGACAGCTCTTTTGTGATTGGGAATGTGAGCAGATACATGCTATGTGGGTTTATGCATTATAGTAACTTTGTGCAGACCTACAGCATGTCTTTTTAATTGTGACCACTTTAAAAATATATTATTAGTGATCTGAATTAATTAGAGATAATGTAAAAATCAAGAGCATAAAAAGACATACCACATACCATGTATTTGCGCATTAAATATGACAGTAACTCTGCAGGGGAAATTAATATTGATATGTATATGGAAACAGAAATACACTGTAGAGGAAGACTGCCTGAGCACTGTTCTTCACCATCATCAATAACTGGAAAATAAAACAGAAGTTAATATTAACTGCAACTTCTCAATATGCATGTTCTGTGGCTCAGGAAGTTCCTCCAAGTACCATTTGATTTCTCTGAGACAAATGGTGATTCCAGTAATATTGCTGTGTTGCAGGCAAGGGAGGACTCCACAACTGTGTCATTTTTCTTAGCTACCATTATACTACATAATTTGTGTGAAAACTTGGAGCCTGTGCTTTGTGGTGTATATGAAAGCAGAAGCAGTTAGTACGCGTATTAAGCATTACACAAATTTCTCCATTCCATTTTCTGGCTCTATTTGTGGAGCAAACAGATCTGTGTCACTGTTGCTATTTCTGTGCAATTTGTTCTCTCTGGTATCAAGCCAGCAGTTCTTGTTTACTGGGAGCAGGGCAGTGGGCTGTTGTGCCAAGTATGTACTTTTTATTTAGTTTTTAGCAATTTAGAGTTGTACCAAGATGTATATTTAGGTTGCATTTCAGAAGTACTTGAAAATGTTTTGTCAAGCAGAAGTTTGTTGTTTATCACTGTGTTTGGGTAAAGCCCCTGTTTTGTTATTTTAAGGTAAAAAAATGATCACTAGTTAGTAGTTAAATAGGTAGGAATATGAAGTGTATAATAAATTAGTGAAGTTATGCTAATCTTGTCTGCTTACTGCCTATAAGAAGTGCCACATCTCCATTGGGATTCTCTAGTAGGAGAGAAAATTAGAGATAATGTGCTGATACAGTTTCTTATCTTTTTCCTCAGTTTCTTTCCTTTGTTCCTACTTCTTTCAGAAACTCCCACTACAAAAGTTCCCATAGTAACACCATGGAGGAATTGTGAACAAACACCATCAGCAGGCTCCTAGTTCAGATGCAGCTGTGTTGACTAGTGCCTTTGCTGGCTTAGCTCATGGTGGCTGGGAATTTACAGCCTTCTGCTTGCTCTACCACAGAAAAGCTCCTATGCATGTGGCATCTCCAGCAGAAGGGCTTGTTGCTGTAGCTGTGCTACAGTCTCTTAGGGATTAAAACTTGATCAATGCATATGTTCAGGATTTTAATTGCCTTGAAGTAAGGTTTGAGTTTTTTTAAATTTCTTTATGTTTATATAGCATCCCTTAGTACTGTGGGGAACCTGGCTTTCCAGCTTTGCAGTGCTATTTCTAATGTGCTGGTTACGTGCAAAAACTGCTATTATATTATTGAATAGAAATATAACCTGACTTTTCTCCCCTGTCAGATGATGGCCCATGACCCAAAAGGTGAGGGCAGTTGATCAGAGCCACTACCTTTAAAGCACCAGTTTCCTGGATATGAGGATCTAAATAAAAACTTGCAAATGTATTTTTTCTGTTAGTGTGGCACAAAATGATTGCTAGCAGGCTTGTCTTCATTTTTGTCTCTCAGATTTGTTCCAAAGGATTGTAGAGAAACTTAATGCTTTCTCTAATGCTTGTTCTTACATTCTCCTTGTTTTTGGATTGTTGGTTTGTTGTTGTTTTCTTCTTTATTACAAACAGAAGCTGTATTCTTTGCCAGTCATGAGCAAGCGGTGAGCCTTATTTGTGTTAAGCATAGATAAGGTTATTTGAATTTCACAATAAAATCAAATTTAGTGTAGTCTGCTGTTTGAGCTTCTGAATGTTATGGCCAGCATATTTTTTCTTCTACTCAAGACAAGAAAGTGGAAATTAAGTGATCAGTTGAAAATTTCTGGGGTGGACATGAGACACTTTAGTATAATCAACTGTTACCTGTATCCTCTTTCTAGTAAATTTTAAGGGGTTTTCCTAGTCTTAATAGCAAAACCATGTGTCATGTCATGTATATATATATATATAAAAAATATAGAGTATATCCTTTGTGATCCAAAGGGGTATAGATGATAGAATCATAGAATGTCTTAGGTTGGAGGGGACCTTAAAAGATCATATAGCTCAACTGCCCCTACAATAAGCAGGGACATCTCATACTGAAACCAGCCCTGCCAGTGAGTGCCTCCAGGGATGGGGCCTCCACCACCTATCTATGCAACCTATTCCAGTAATTCTCCACCCTCATATTAAAAGTTTTTCCTAATGTCCAACCTAAATCTACCCTTTTCTAGCTTAAAATGGTTATCTCCCTTCTCCTATTGTTACATGCTCCTGTGAACAAGTCTTCCCCAGCCTTCTTACAGGCCCCTTTCAGGTACTGGAAGGTCACTCTAAGGTCCCTCTGGAGTCTTCTGTTCTCCAGGCAGAATAACCCCAGCTCTCTCAGCCTGTCTTCATAAGAGATGTGCTCCAGCCCTCTGATAATTTTCATTGCCCTCCTCTGGACACATGCCAACAGGTCCATGTCTTCCTTGTTTTGGGGGGCTCCAGAGCTGGATGCAGTACTCCAGCTGAGGTCTCACCAGGACAGAGTAGAGCTGCAGAATCACCTCTCTGGATCTGATGGCCACACTTCTTTTGCTGCAGCGCAGGTTGTGGCCGGGACACTGAGCTGGCTCAAAATTAGTCTCATAGAAATAGCAAGAGTGCTTAGTGTGTGAAAACATCTGTTGTTCTTGTGGGGTGTGATACTGACAAGTTGCAGTAACTGGCTTATGAAGTGCTAAATTTGAGACTTCTCTGGTAATGCTATTAAACATTGTGATTCTTAGTGTTTTTACATCAGAGGTTACTTTTGAGAGGTGTTTTGAGCACTATTGGAGGACAGGCTGTACATTTTGTACACTCGGAAAGGGAGAAAGTTACTCAGTGTTGCCTTTGCTTCCTGTTCATGTCCTTTAATGAACAGCTCTAATGATCCAACTTATTTGTCTGTCATAATCCTAATAAACTGGAGGAGTTGAAACTTTACAAAACAGACTCAGATACTCAAACACAAGCACAGGACGTTTCACTGTAACCTGAGGAAGAACTTTTTCACTGTGAGGGTTACAGAGCACTGGAACAGGCTCCCCAGAGAGGCTGTGGAGTCTCCTTCTCTGCAGACTTTCAAGACCCATCTGGATGCCTTTCTTAGTGATCTGCCCTAGTTCTGTGTGTTTTTTTGGTCCTGCTCCAGCAGAGGGTTGGACTCGATCTTCGGAGGTCCCTTCCAACTCCAAATATTCTGTAATTCTGTGATTCTGCAAAAACACTCTTTCATTAGTAGTAAAACTGGATGCGACCTCCACCTTTGCTAGTGAATGAGGTCATAACCCTCACTTTCTCCTTCCGTGCAGGAGGGTGAGGTATAAGTAATTTTGGTTAGTGCTTCTAAAATGAACACAGTAGTCGGCAACATTTTATGGAGGCAGTAAAAATTAAAAAGGCATTATATGTGATGCATATAAATCTGTCCGCATCTAGTTGTAATGTGATTGTGTGCAACATTTCATACTGGATTGTGCTGACAAAGAAAATACAAGGATTTGGAGCATCACAGGAGAATATATTTTTGTGCTGTATGAACATGATACCAGTTACCCATTTTTTGCTGGGAGTTTATTTGTAAAAATGTGAACTTTGAGAAAATACTGCATTTACAAATCTTCCTAATAAGGGAAAGAAATTGCTTGTACTTGCTGTGTTGAAATTTTCAAACACTTAAAGTTGGTGAATGCAAATTGAGCTCTATATTTTTCATTTTATTCCAACATATGCTTATTATTTCATATAATTATTGGCATGCTGTATATTTTATTATTATAGAATGAGAGCATATATTGCATTTTGCAGTTCAAGTGTCATAGATACTTAATTTTAGAATAGGCAGGTAAATTCAGAAGTAAATACAGTCGTGCTATTTTATTGTGCAATACCTTACCAAACCATTTTTTCTTAACCCTCATAAATGGTTTATGATCTAATATATTGTCCTGAGGTAAACAGTGTTATTCATGTCAAAGGAGATGACCACAAATGGAGAGGAAAACATATGCTAACATGCTGCAGTAAAGTTACTGCCTAATGTGTGTTCACCACTAATGCAGCTGGAAACAGTTTTCTAGGTTCTGCTCTGTACCGGTGAAGGGCCATTAGGAAGTGTAAAGCAGAAATATCCTTTGTGATCCAAAGGGGTATAGATGATAGAATCATAGAATGTCTTAGGTTGGAGGGGACCTTAAAAGATCATATAGCTCAACTGCCCCTACGATAAGCAGGGACATCTCATACTGAAACAGATCGCTCAGAGCCCCATCAAGCCTGCCAGTGAGTGCCTCCAGGGATGGGGCCTCCACCACCTGTCTATGCAACCTATTCCAGTGATTCTCCACCCTCATATTAAAAAAGTTTTTCCTAATGTCCAACCTAAATCTACCCTTTTCACAGATCGCTCAGAGCCCCATCAAGCCTGCCAGTGAGTGCCTCCAGGGATGGGGCCTCCACCACCTATCTATGCAACCTATTCCAGTAATTCTCCACCCTCATATTAAAAGTTTTTCCTAATGTCCAACCTAAATCTACCCTTTTCTAGCTTAAAATGGTTATCTCCCTTCTCCTATTGTTACATGCTCCTGTGAACAAGTCTTCCCCAGCCTTCTTACAGGCCCCTTTCAGGTACTGGAAGGTCACTCTAAGGTCCCTCTGGAGTCTTCTGTTCTCCAGGCAGAATAACCCCAGCTCCCTCAGCCTGTCTTCATAAGAGATGTGCTCCAGCCCTCTGATAATTTTCATTGCCCTCCTCTGGACACATGCCAACAGGTCCATGTCTTCCTTGTTTTGGGGGGCTCCAGAGCTGGATGCAGTACTCCAGCTGAGGTCTCACCAGGACAGAGTAGAGCTGCAGAATCACCTCTCTGGATCTGATGGCCACACTTCTTTTGCTGCAGCGCAGGTTGTGGCCGGGACACTGAGCTGGCTCAAAATTAGTCTCATAGAAATAGCAAGAGTGCTTAGTGTGTGAAAACATCTGTTGTTCTTGTGGGGTGTGATACTGACAAGTTGCAGTAACTGGCTTATGAAGTGCTAAATTTGAGACTTCTCTGGTAATGCTATTAAACATTGTGATTCTTAGTGTTTTTACATCAGAGGTTACTTTTGAGAGGTGTTTTGAGCACTATTGGAGGACAGGCTGTACATTTTGTACACTCGGAAAGGGAGAAAGTTACTCAGTGTTGCCTTTGCTTCCTGTTCATGTCCTTTAATGAACAGCTCTAATGATCCAACTTATTTGTCTGTCATAATCCTAATAAACTGGAGGAGTTGAAACTTTACAAAACAGACTCAGATACTCAAACACAAGCACAGGACGTTTCACTGTAACCTGAGGAAGAACTTTTTCACTGTGAGGGTTACAGAGCACTGGAACAGGCTCCCCAGAGAGGCTGTGGAGTCTCCTTCTCTGCAGACTTTCAAGACCCATCTGGATGCCTTTCTTAGTGATCTGCCCTAGTTCTGTGTGTTTTTTTGGTCCTGCTCCAGCAGAGGGTTGGACTCGATCTTCGGAGGTCCCTTCCAACTCCAAATATTCTGTAATTCTGTGATTCTGCAAAAACACTCTTTCATTAGTAGTAAAACTGGATGCGACCTCCACCTTTGCTAGTGAATGAGGTCATAACCCTCACTTTCTCCTTCCGTGCAGGAGGGTGAGGTATAAGTAATTTTGGTTAGTGCTTCTAAAATGAACACAGTAGTCGGCAACATTTTATGGAGGCAGTAAAAATTAAAAAGGCATTATATGTGATGCATATAAATCTGTCCGCATCTAGTTGTAATGTGATTGTGTGCAGCATTTCATACTGGATTGTGCTGACAAAGAAAATACAAGGATTTGGAGCATCACAGGAGAATATATTTTTGTGCTGTATGAA
Organism: Chaetura pelagica; assembly: GCF_000747805.2. Classification (NCBI taxonomy): domain Eukaryota; kingdom Metazoa; phylum Chordata; class Aves; order Apodiformes; family Apodidae; genus Chaetura; species Chaetura pelagica. The sequence continues at coordinate 1,699,637 of NW_009952798.1, forward strand.
CATGATACCAGTTACCCATTTTTTTCTGGGAGTTTATTTGTAAAAATGTGAACTTTGAGAAAATACTGCATTTACAAATCTTCCTAATAAGGGAAAGAAATTGCTTGTACTTGCTGTGTTGAAATTTTCAAACACTTAAAGTTGGTGAATGCAAATTGAGCTCTATATTTTTCATTTTATTCCAACATATGCTTATTATTTCATATAATTATTGGCATGCTGTATATTTTATTATTATAGAATGAGAGCATATATTGCATTTTGCAGTTCAAGTGTCATAGATACTTAATTTTAGAATAGGCAGGTAAATTCAGAAGTAAATACAGTCGTGCTATTTTATTGTGCAATACCTTACCAAACCATTTTTTCTTAACCCTCATAAATGGTTTATGATCTAATATATTGTCCTGAGGTAAACAGTGTTATTCATGTCAAAGGAGATGACCACAAATGGAGAGGAAAACATATGCTAACATGCTGCAGTAAAGTTACTGCCTAATGTGTGTTCACCACTAATGCAGCTGGAAACAGTTTTCTAGGTTCTGCTCTGTACCGGTGAAGGGCCATTAGGAAGTGTAAAGCAGAATGGTTTGCCCCCAAGAAGTAAGTGAAAGCAGAAGCTGCCCTTTTGAAAAGGTGCTGCAGTACCCCTTAAAGCTGCATTTTTGAAAGCACTTAACCTCAGCTCAGCGTTAATGCTATTTAAGTTCTCAGGGACAGGACCAGGGCAACAGTGAACTCTACTGAAAGGTTAATCATCTCCACATTTCTAGCTGCCAGCATTGCGCTAGAGAGAGAGAAGTCTTACACAGCTGTTAGTTCATATTCTGAGTTCTTCTTGCAACTTTAATAAGTATAATTCACTTTGGACTCTGCTGTTCATAAACCATTTAAGCTGTCCTGTAGCAGTTTCTGCCATTTCTGAACTCACATGGTGAATTACAGCCTTTCTTCAGCTTCAGTGTAGTAGTTTTTTTAGTCCATTTTGTTGAATTTTATATTTAATAGGGTTTAAGCAGATTTCTTTGCTAACTGAGGGAAGAAAAAAACAGCCTAGCCCAAACTTGCAGAAACTTTATTCTCATTTGAATCTCTTGTAATCATTGCATAGTAGTGTGGTAGCAATATTTAATTTCTGAGAGAACAAGGAAGAGTAAGAAGAGATGGTTCCTAAAACCTTATGACAGTGCAAATCTTATAAGTGAACCTCGGAATACCTTTTCTCCTTAAGGGCCAACTGGCTCTCACCTGAACTGTCATGTTTTTATATGGTCCTGTAGTGGGATCCCTTGTAAACAATGCAGGGTCCAACTCTTACTTTTTTTTTGACCAAGCTCAAATACTGTGGCATCTTTTTGTTCTAGCTGCCACCAGAATATAAAGTAGAGCTAATCAAGAAAATACTTTTTTCAGTGTGTTTACTCCCTCCAACACTCAACCTACCTTAGTATCCTATCTGTACGGTGAAACTTGTTTTAATGTCCCTCCTGTTTTTCCTGTGCTCGCTCATGCTCTGTGACACGTGCTCTCTCTCTGTCTCTGAACTCCATCTCCCACAGTGCTGTATGAAATTGTAAGTGCAGCTGAAAGAGTTTAGGTACCTAATTAATATTCTCTTCCTCTGCATATTGATCTTCTAGGACTCACTGGTTTTGTTTCTTCTTTGTCCCAGGTACTGTTTTCAGAATGGTCAAAGCTTCCTGGTGAGGTTTATAGAAATTTCCTTGTATAAGGATTTGCTTTTTTCTCTATCAGTTTAAGTAAATTTGACTATTGCCTCTTAATTTTAACATGTAAGATAGTGTGGTTTAAGAAGGAGAAAACTGCAGCTTTTAATTACTTAGTATTTGTTTAATTTCCTAGTAATCGCTACAGCAGATTCTGATGGATCGTAGCATATTTACTTTCATTTTTTACCTTGTTTTCTTGGTGTCAGAGATTTATTAATTTGCCATTTGCACTGTCATTCTGAATGAGTTCTCAACCATGAAATGAACTTGGCAAGATTTTTGAGTTGTCTTTGAAGAAAAATAAGATTTGTATTATGTTCTGAAACTTTATCATAACTTCTTAGGAAATATTTAAAATAATTACATGAAATAAAGTGCTTTGGCAGGCACTGTTGTGCACCTGTTACAGATGTGAACGAACTTGGTGAGGTGAACAAATGTGAAATGAGGACTTGCTATGATCAGGGTAAGTGTAAACGTAGTGCAAAGGGCACAGTCTGGGAGCCAGTTCATAAAATTCACAGTCAGACACTGAGTGTGTTTAAAATAACTCAAGGAAAAGGCATAAACCACTAAAATTAAAAAACAAAACAACAGCCAAATTAATAAAACAAAACCACAAAAAACCCCCAACAAACAAAACAACAAACCAGCAACAAACACATCACCCAGAAAGTGAGGATTTTTCAGTATCTACTGTGGCACCTTTCTACAGGAAATCTTTGGAAGGTTTCATATAGATTCGTTTGTCCTACTCTTGTTATAGATACCATGAATGGTGCATTTCAAGGAGAGCTTCAAATTAGTGTTGCCTTAGCTGTTGGTGGAGTGCTGTGATGTAGAGATGGAGCTCCAGGAGCATGCATGACTTCATTTGGGAGTACTCAAAAACTGTGCAGTCCAGAAAACACCCTCAAGCTATACAGCAAGGCTTGCAGTTTGTTTCTCAAATAAATTTAGTAAGAATACTGGATAATTTTACCTATCAGTAGAGAAGATAACATTCTTCTTATTGTGACTTTTTAGCTGTGGTACAGGATAAGCTGACAAACATGGGGACCTGTACTTAAAAAAACACATTATCAGAGATAGTAATATGAAAGTCTGAAACGAGCAAACCTTTGCTGAAACTCAGTGCAGTTCATAGTACTACTGGTAAGTGCTCAACAGAACATTGCCAGTAGGAAAACTGGTTAGTGGTGCTCTGCTACTTAAGTACTGTGAAACAAGATGAAATAACAAGACCAAATATTTTCAAAGAGGATATTGGTACAGTCTCAATGCAATAGTATCATCAAGATTGCTCCTCAATACAGGTGAAAAGTAAATGGTTGGAAGGCACACTTTTTAGCCCAGTATTGACATGGTACCACAGGGCCAAGTCCAGGGCTGTACACAGTCTTCTGATCTGAAATTTTTAAATACCTCTTTCTCCTCAGATTTAATGCATACAGCAATGCCCAAGCTTATGGTTGAGACAGAGACTCTTCAGTTAGATATTAGAACAGTATGGCTAATTAAATTGGTGTTAAAAATGAAATGGAGGCTACTTAGGCCTGATATGTAAAAAGTTGCAGTGATTTTACACTGGTGAGAGATTTGTTTGAATAAACATCTTTAGGATCAGTGTAAAATATGTGAAGAAATGTTGGAAAAAGGAATTTAAAAATCTTACTTTGGTCTTAGAGGTAAAATCTATTAAGGAAAAAATTTATTTTGTGAGCAAAGCAAAACAAGACCATAATTTTCAAATTACATTGTTGTTTTGGAATATTAATCTGACTTTCATGTGATTTTGTGAGATCTTCACTGGAAGGTGCTTCCATTAAGCAGCAATCATGCATGCCAAGTCAATATTTGTGAACTATGAAACAGGGAGGTCTGAAAATGGGATCTGTCAACATGCTTTCTAAAGCCTCCACAGAATCAGACCAAAAGTTGTGATTAGCACCAAGTCAGAGGCCATAATTTGTAAGGATGATGTCAAAATGTATGTGAATCTTAGAGTATATCAGGATAAAGCAATAAAATCAGACTGGTAAGAAGCGCTTTGCTTGGCAATGATCACTTGGAGAAATTAAATTATATTTGGAAAGTAGGAAATACATTATTGTTCTTAATTTCTGTTTTGTGTTAGGACGTTATCCTCAAAATTTACAGTGCTCGGTAGCTGATACTTGTTTGGTATCACAGAGTTTATTTGGTGGTTTGGCAATGCAGAATCCCAGTTTTAACAAGTTAACATGTAAATCAGCATGGTATTGATACTGTTTTGATAGAGGGGTTTTGAGATATATCAGTAACAGGGAACAGAGATCTCTAATACTGTTAGAAAAAATCATAATAATTCAGATTTCTGGCTAACAGAAGACTGCTTCAGAAGCCATAAGAGCTTACTTAGAAGGAAATGGCTGTACCTGATTACTTAGGATTGAAAAGGAATTATGGTAATTTGAAAACACTAATAATGATAATTAACTTGCATTCCAGTTTCTGAAATTAAAGATAATCTGCATTGGGAAAACTGAAGATAGTACAGAAGCAACTTTGGATGGTATAAATAATTACAGCTTTCAAAAGCTTGAAGCAGAAAGGGGAAGGCTGTTTTGTTGATGCCAAAATGATACTTGTAAATTAAGACTTAATAATAGCAAACAGGAACAGCTACCTTCTTTTTTCCTACCTGTCCCTAATAGTTCTTAGTAGAATCAGGTTGTTCTTAAATTAATATCATACTCTCAGATCTTAATAGCTGCCTCTTTAGCTGGGAGATAGGAATAGGGTTCAGAAATAGCCACAGTACTATTTAATGTTAATATCTGTTCAGTTACTGAGAATAGTCTCCTTCAGGTCTGTGTTTGTATACCCCTTTTTAATCTTTCCTTATTTCTGAGGGGGCATCATATTTTCAAAAACATGCTGTTTCATTTGATGTTCTAATTTAGGAAATTTAAGCATATTTTATGAAATAAAAGATGATTGTGATGGCAGGTATGATAAATCAAACATCAGTTGTTGAGGTAACAAAGCTAGTCATTTGGAGTTATTCATGCTGTATGTGCCTTTGCCCCCCACATGGAGCTATAAAGGGATAATACATAGCAAGTGCCATTAAATATATTTGAGGTATAAAGGACAGTACCTATTGTAGTGATAATCCTGATTTCCCAACTTCAGGATTCCTCTACAGACACTTAAGGCTGATCTCAAAGTGAGTGATGAGAGAACTGCTGATGTATTTCTTTCAGTCTAGATTATTATTTCAGTGGTGATTAAAATTAATTGTATTAAAAACAGCACGTAGATTCAGTTACTATTGTGATTCTAATATTACTTATATTGCACTCCGTATGGACTGAATTTCAGGACATGGAGGTTTACTGGAAGAAAAAAATGCAGTGCTCAGTTGAAAGTTTATTTGCTGTGAGGAATTAAATCACTTGTTAGAAATAGTGCTTTGGCAATCAAATCCCTACTCTTTGAGGAAACAGGGCTGAAGCAGGTTTAAACTTTATTTTGCTGCTTCTTGATTGGGAGCTAAAAGGTGTCCAGCACAGCTTATAAGCTAGGTACACCAGCTGCAATAGAGGAAAGGCTTATGCCTTGAGGACTGCTTTGCACTTGCACTTCAACATGAAACCTCAAATATTCAACTTGAACTGCTATCTGAGCTTGAGGTGAATTAAATGAAACCAAATAAAAGATTGGAGTAGAAAAAACTTAAGCTGTATGATTTTTTTTTTTTTAAGTAGTTGGCATTGGGTCTTAATTATATAAGTTACTCCTTTAATCCCTTTTGTTTAAAGATCTTTTTCTTTCGTTTAGTTGGAGTTGACACTTTGAAATTCTTGAACAGAAATACAGCTTTGTCTAATTCTCTGCAGATTTCTTGGAATTAATATGAAAAGACCCAATGTCATCTGCAGTAAGGTCTTCTCTTGTCCTCATCCCACTTAGGAGTTCAACTGTGTTTGCTGTCATGGCTAGTCTACTTCAGTCTGGTCAGAATATGTGAAGATTGTCAAGCTAAGAAAATCACAAATCTATGAGAAGTCACAGGCTCAGATGCATGGGGTTTGATGTGTGTAACCCAGTCCTGCTGAGACAGTGTAGTACACTTGGTTTGTGTGCAGCCAGCAATTTCATCATCTGAGCAAATTGAGGATCCTGTCTCCCTTGCACTTTCCTTCCAGTATGTCCAGGCACCTAATACATTCACTGCCTGAATGTTCTTCCTGACTGTTGATTGGTCCATTAAGTATTTCAATCTCAGTCGAGTTTTTGGTAGTACTCTCCATCTGAAGCTTTTGGTTTTTAGAGTTTTTCCTACTGCAAATGTAAGGATTAAACTTGTTTCTGATTTGGATTCTGAACTCCCCCAGACCACAAGTCCTTACGTGTCTCTGTCCCAAAACTTTAAAAATTGCTTTAATTGTGATTTTAATTAAGGTGATCTTTGCTTACAAGGATTTGTTACTGGGAACTGAGGGCAAGGGGACAGATAAGGAAATAAATCAGTAGGTACTAGAAACATTCATGTTCTGTGAGGTTATGAATTAAGCCAATAAAATCTTTGAGTCTCTTCCCTCCCTCTGTCCTTTTAGTCTGTGTCTGTTCTTCATAATGCTTACTCTGTAAATATTCAAAATGTTTATTGATCACCACTGGCAAACTATTCTAATTAATGGTGAATTTCATTAAATAAGTACATGGGAAACAACCCCATCTGACTGTAAAGATGAATTTAACATTTGGTAGTTTGTGAATTTGTGATTGCAGTGTAAAACCCATATGAATAGAAAGTGGTTTTTTGTAGTGTTTAAATCTCATCACCAAAGGGTGACTGTTTTACATATTAAGGTTACTGAAAATTATCTTTAAGAAACTGAATCTTAATAGTACTTATTTGGGTTGAAAGAAAGTGAATGTAGAATTACATTGTTCTATAATCAGCAAAGATCAAGTATACTTCCAAGTCCTAAAAGTAATTATTTTGATATTACTATGTTTTAATTAAAAGTATATTATACTTCAGCCTTTAAAACTCATTTTTTAGGAGGAATGCTCTATTTCACAGTCTAGACATACCCCAAATTACAAACTTGGAAGGCAACAGTGCATCCATGCTTAGCAGAACCTGTGCTAGGTGCACAGTTTGAGTTCTCAAACAGGTAGTTGGAACATAATACGTTTTGTAATGCAAAGCAGTAATTGGAATTGTACTTTGCTTTCATTTGTTTACATTTAATTCCAGGGGTCAGCCATATACTGGGGAGAGAAAGAGATCTTGTATTCTCAGGTTGTACAACATATAATTAAAGAGGAGTCTGTACAAGGCTTGGTACCTACCATTCCATGTTTCAATGCAACTTTTGGAATTCAAAAAGCCAAAAAATTTTGTTTAGACAAAACAGAAATACAGAGTTACAGGCACAAAAAGGTTTAGATGCATGGCAGCAAATGATTGCCACAGAACTTTTATCTGGTGTAAGTTCATGTAAATATTTTTATTTTTCTCTAAGTTGAATTCTGTTTGAAAATAGTATGCTAAAAAAAGCTAATAAAGCAGAGAGTGAGTGGTTAGCTACTTTAATTTATAATTGCAGTTTTAACATAACTGTCTTGCTCCAGTATAATCTCAATTTAACAATGTAAGATTTAGCAGAAGGGAGAGAATTTCTTTTAAAATGTTCATGATCCGACAAGGCCTCAAGTCAAATGCAGCAGTTAAAAAATCCTACATAAAGAATGCTAAGAAGACATTAAAACCAGGCAATAATTGTAAGATTTCTTTGGCAAGTTATCTTCTTCTGCTACTGGAAAAAGTGAAGAAATATAGCTGAAATGGAAAGTGCTTCTCTTTGAGAACATCAGGTAAGAGGTAATTGAATGGAATTAGACTTCTTGAGGAGTGAGCCATGTGCTACATTAGCTTGAGTACATCTTTTTTCTTAGGATAGTTTTTGTATTTCAAAGCTGTAGTAGCATTAGTCATTAAGTTGAAGGTTTAAGCATAGCCTGGCTGAGGCTAATACAGTTCTTCTAATTTTGCCCTTTGTTTAGTTCAGTATCCAGAAGGATTCTTTATTCTGAAGCAATATTTCTGTAGAATCAGTGTTAATAATTACTGAGGCAGCTCTTTTGATTGACACTAGCATGAGTTTTGCCTCTTCCTTACATGCTTGCAAGTTCTGTCCTACTTAGCATTTCATTCTTAGTTCCAATATTAGTCTTTTTTTTCCCCCAGCATTGACTCAATCCTTTGTTTCCACTTGCTATGTTCTTCCAGTCTTTCTTCACTGTTACTCATAATCATAACTCATTTTCTATGTATCCATAAATGGCTCCAAAGGACAGGCATTTTTAATAGAGGACATTTCAGAAGTTCAGATTAATGATTCATGAGTGTGCAGGTGAATGCCAAATTGTCAGGTTACTGCTCCAGCAGTTCACTCCTGTGGTCTAATACAGATTTCAAACACATGGGCCCAGTACTTCCAGCAAGATGGCTTCATAACGCCATTTGATTACTTCAGCCATTCCTATTTCTCTGAAGTGGCAAAAGAAATAATAGTTTTTGAATTTATTTTTTTTTAACTGAGTAATTATTACTTAATTTTTATCACTTAGAAGGCATTGTTTTCAAGAGAGGTCTGCTTGCACAGTGTCACTAGGAAATGCTATAAACCACTAACAAAATGCAGATACTGCTGGATAAAAGACAGTATTGGGAAAAGCAGAACTCATGGATTCAAAATACATCTGCCAGCTGAGATTTACAGTGTGGGTGTGTACAGACTGTGCAATTTGTTCTGAAGACCATTAGAGGTGTGCTGAATCAGGCTGTCATGACATTTGTTGATAGTGGGAAAGAACTGAAGGCCTGTGTTTCAGTAACTCATATTAGAGTTTCATACTGAACCTCACCACAGAACCACAGTTGCTGTAGACTCTCCCTGGGAACTTGACATCTTTCTTTGTTAGGAGAAAAAAGAGAGGAAAAGGTAGCAGAGTGAAAAAAAAGCCCAGCTTGTTCCACAGGGCAGGTGCTTAAGCAGTATTAAGTAGCATATCTTCAACATTCTATGATGTTCACTAGATGAAAGAATATTTAATTTAAAAATTACCATTTTCTTTTTTTAATTTATGTACATCTGTCAGAATAAAGCATCTCTACCTTTTAAGAACCAAAGGCAAATTCCAACTAGCAGAAACTGAGCTTAGTTTCTACACAAAGCTACTAACCCTTACTGAACTAGTTCTCTGCACAAAGGTAGAGAACACTATCCCTCATAGTAATGTATCACAATTTTTAAGGGTAATTATCTAAAGCTTTAAGTAAATGCATTAGAAATACTAGTAAGGCTCCTGGGTATATATTTAGGCATCTAAATACCTTCAGATAGTAGCAATGGCAGACAGTTAATCTGTGTGGATGATCTGGAGACAGAGAGGATGGTAAACAATATACTGTAACACTACAGTAAGTTGTACACAAGTGCAGTTATCAAAACCATATTCTTTCCTTGCAAAGTTCTTCATTGAATAGTGAGACAGTGAAATTAGAGTTTCATGCCTCACAAAGACACGAATTTTGAGCAAAACTGGTAAAAAATAAAGCAGTTTTTATAATGCTGATTTTAGACTGGAGTACGTCACGAGAAAGTAGCAGTATCTCAACTCTGTTGGGAGTTAGCAATTTTTGCAAGTACTTTTGCAAGTACTGCTCCTGTTATACATACTGACTGTTCTATAACACACTTTGAATTTACATCAAGAAAGCCAAGTCTTAAATATTGTTGAGAGAATCCACATAAAACTAATACAAATGGACTTTTTTGTCTATAGAGAGAGCTATAGATCAGAGGTTGGCAAAAGTTTTGCCACGTGGATTGGTAGACCTTCTGGTGAGTTATAAGGCTTTCAAAATTGCATGTGATGTAATTATCATCTGTTTTCCACAAAGCTGTGCTTCTCAAATTATAGTGTGGGTCAGAAGTGACCTAACAACACTGAAGATAATTTTTTTGTGATATCCTGATCTGTGCACATACCTTCAACATTTCTGTAGCTACATCCTAATTAAATTGTGGTTTTTATGTTAAAGTTTTGTACAAAAAAAACATGCTTGTAAGATGAATTCCTTCTCACCCTCATTTCTGAGGAAGAATATGCTATTTAGATTGTCAGATGAATTTCTAATGTTGAAAAGAAAGTTGTATAGCTTGGGATTTGAGAAGTTTCAGACAGTATTACCAGGCATACTTACAAGGCTGCAAATAATTTTCGGTGGGACACTTATTTACCTGGCAATCATTACCTGTGTTAATACTAGTTAAGCATCAGTTTACCAAAACAGTAAATCCTGACTTTTAAGATTGCATTGAAGTGCTTCCGTGATTAAGAACAGAATGGATGAAAGCTCTTGTTTTTATTTCTTTTGAGAATGAGATACGTTTTCACTGAAGTCTGGTCCCTTCAATAAGAAAGTATGCTCATGACTTTGCATAGCTGCTTAATAATTGAAGCTACTAAAATTGGTGGACTCTGCATGCAAGAATAGGCTCACCTGAAACTAACCATCCATGATCTGAAAGGGAAAAAAGAATGTTAGCTGATGTGCTGCATTTCAAGAGGATCTTAATTTTATGTGCATACCTACATTTTTCCTACTTTATGTTTAACTTTTTTTTAACCTGTTTTTTTGTCTGAGTGTGGACTTCTAAGATGAAAGGCAATAACAGCATAAATTTTAGTAATTTTATTTGTTAGAAAAGTTTTATTTTCTGAAAAATCTCCTCTCTTTTTCATAATAAGGTGTTTTTAGCCCTTCGCTATTTGCTGATTCATATTATAATTTGAGAACTCTCAACTGCTCTCAGCGTATCATATCTGTAATAATCACAAAATTTTGTGACTGCATTACATTTTGCTATTTTGCTGGATCAGGACCGACTAATTTAATATATTGCCTTACTGATATCTTTAAGAAATTTTCACCAGTCCTTCCCTGTAATTTATGTTCTAGTTGAAAACTTTTGCTGGTAAGAGTTGACTTTCAGATAAGAGACCACCTCAAGACCACCTGTGCACAATTGCAGTCACCAAATATGCTTATGCATCCAGGATTTCTTCACAGATCTCTCTCACTTGGCCTGCTTAGCTGATACAACTGTTCCTGGTGCTGTTCCTGAGCTCCTCCACTGCCCTTGAACATGCATGCCCATATACTTACCATTGACATAAATAGTGCTTTGGAAAATTGCCTCCTCACATAACATGTTGGAGATATTGAGAAACAGAAAATTGTATTTTTGTCTTGATTGATAAAATGTCGGTTGCTGTGCCTATTCCTTTGGAAGTTGTTGACTAATTTGTCTAACCAAATTTCTAGAACTTGGATTCTTTTCCTCCACTTGTACAATATTGTAGGGGGGTTTTTTTGGTTTTTTTTAATCCCCTTTGTTAAAACACTGTGAAATAAAACCATTTTGCTCTCCATAAATTTCTGCTTTCAGGAATGTTTATGAGCAGATGTCATCATATAAGCTTCCCATTAGTACCCTTATAAAACTGATACTTACCTGCCTCTCTTTGTTTGGCACTGACTTGCATCTAACCACTGTCTGTTTTAGAAATGCTCACTGGGTAATAAAGTTGCAAATTTAAAAGATTCTCAATAAATCTTTGTCAACCTTAGTCAATTTATACTTTTTTACTTAGTTTGACAAGATGTGTGTAAAAAGATAATAAGTGTTTACTTACTATAACATTTCAAAGTCTTCAAAAGTAGAAACAAGCCTACATAGCCATGGCAGTCAGATGGCAGCTCATTTCTTTAAGCAAAATAAGTTTGCATTCAGACCATACTTACTAAACTATGCACACAACATTTTTATTTTTTTTTAAGTAAACCTAGGGTTTTACTGGCATGCACAGTGCTGTTTAAACCCAGCCAACTGTGCCACTTTCAGCAAGGAGCAGATGTTTTTTCAGGAGTCATACTCTACGTGGTTGTCTTGGCCACTTTGATTTATTAGTTCTTAAACATTTTACTAAATTCTAGGATGCATCTTTCCCACTTCTTTTTTGTTGAACAATTACTATTTCAGTTTATTATATTAACTTATTACCCTTTTTTTTTTTTTTTCCCCAATATGGGGTTATTATAACATTTTGAAGCCAGCATGGGCCACTTCAGTTAAGGAAGTTGATGTAATATCTTGTGTTCATGTGTTCAGCTTTTTAACTCGCCTTGCCCATACGCACAATT
>NW_009952798.1:1711656-1739096 GCF_000747805.2 Chaetura pelagica
GCTGAGAATTCTAGATCTTCTGTCCTTCCACATCTCATAGTGTGCTGTGGCTAGTGTTCTGAAGAGACAGGAGGCAATGGTTTGAATATTAAATTTCAGATGAACTAGAGCTTGAGTGTTTTGTAAAGTATGAGAAATTGTGACTTTGGCAAGTAGGTTAAGTGGTCTGTATACACATCTGAATCACTCTCATCTGAAATAAGAAACTTCTCCCATAAAGACCTAATTTCCTTGTTTTAAGTATCACTTTAGAAGAAAATGTGGTACTTGTTCCTGAAAGATCATTTAATCTTTTAGGGTTCAAAATTGTACTTTTCTGGATATTGATGCTTACTTGCATAATAACAGTGTTTTGCTGTGAAATAGGCTTTCCTTTTTTCCTTGTTGCCTCATGTTCTTTTGACAGTCTATATATCCATGTAGACTAAGGAGGAAGAGAAGACAGCACTGAATTATGCTTTAGTCAGCTGTTTTGTAATGCCTTGATTCAGTTTCTCATTCTGAAACAGCTCACTGTCATCACTTTCAAAGTCATTTAATAGCTATACTAGATCTAAATCAAAAGTGATGTTCATATTTTTACTTGGTAGTTGTACAAGTCTTGAGTCAGCATTGGTTGTGGTTGAATGCACATATTATATATAGTGGTTTGAACCTACCTAGGAAACTGTTAACTGCTTTCACTTATGACAAAGAACAGCAGCTTTATTTTCCTGTGCCTGCTGGAGGCCAGTGAGGTGTCATCATTTAACTGTTAGTGTCTTGATGCTAAAATTTGGTATAGTGTTTAGTAATCAGTAAAAGCATTCAGTAAAGCATTTAAACATGTGCCTCTATGGCCATGTATGATATTAAGTATGGTGCTGTATTATTCAGTGAGAACAGTGTTATCATGAACTTGGGGAAAAAGGATCCTGGAAGATGCGGTGATAGGAAAGGTGAGGAAGTAAATAAGGAAAGCAGAAAGAACAGGGTAGCAGCGAGGGTAGCAGGCAAGTAACCTGAGGAAAGTTACACTTCAAGGGAGGAGGTGAGGACAGCAATAATAGTGAAGTAAGAAGAGGTGGTACAGAGTTATGAAAGGGTGAACGGAAGAGAGATAGTAAAGGGAAAGCTTGGTCATCAGTAAAACTGAAAGGACAAAATCAGAGACAAATGCTTCACTAAACTAAGGGAAAAAAATTCTGTTCTGTATTATGTGAAAGGAGTGGTGGACCCATGCAAGCTGAGTGCCCCTTCTCTCCTTTATTTTATATTAAGACACTTCTTGCACTGATTCGGTCTCAGAAGCTGATAAAGCAGATAAGGCCATTAGCAAGGGAAGCAGTGGCTTTCTGTTTCTGGAAGCAAGTGGAGGTACTAGTCTGCCCTGTAGGAGTTAGGCAAAGCATCCAGGATTAAGTTAGTTTAGAACACTTAGTCTGCCCTGTAGGAGTTAGGATTTCTGCTTCTTTTTTTTACCTATTTCCAGTGTCCCTCTACTGTTTTTTTTTTGTGTTGTTTGTTTTTTGTTTGGTTTTTTTTTTCCACCTTGTGTGGTCCACGGTGCTTTGTGAGGAACTGGAAGTCATTCACTGTCTAGCCTCATGTGAAGTTGCAACCTGAAGTCAGTTTATTAGCTGACCCTGGACCATTCTCTTTCCTGTCTTAATTTTGCTACGTCTATGTATTAAGTCTATTCTTAAACTTAAGTTAGCTGTGCTTGCTTTTTCTATCCTTCTTCTTTTCCTCTTACAGGCATTGTTGCTGACATTGTGTAGAGTTCATCAAAGGTCAGTGCTGAGGTGTTCTTACATTAAGAACATGTAAGAATGAAAAAAAGAGCAAATTGTTTGCATTTGCACATAGTGAAAACAGGAGGTGAAAGGGTACACAGACTTGTCCAGAGGCTGGGCAAGTAATTTTTGTGTCTTTGGTGTTTGAAATGGGAAGTAATGAGTCTGATAGAAAACAATTAGGTTTTTTGTTACTTACTGCTTTTTAAGTATTCACAGCTGTACCACTCTCTTTCAAACCTAAATTATGATGGGTAATCTAATCCCAAAGTAAAGCATCCAGGATTAAGTTAGTTTAGAACACATGAAATGTTACTCAGATCAGGAGGACAGTTAAAGTACTGAGAAGACTAGCCCCAGACTTTTGCTATATTGTATATTGAGAAATGAGGGAATAGTCTAAAAGAAAGAATGAATCCTGAATCTGTTTTATTAGAAAAAGAAGTTATGACTAAGAATAAAAGGGTATTTATTTTTCTGTGAAGGTACAAATGCATTTTAATTCCATTTTAAGTAGTGACAATGGGGACAGAATGGGAGGGAAGGTATACTTAAGATGTGTGATCATTTTAATGTACACATTACTGATTATTGTGCTGAAGAGAGCTGAAGTGACATGTGAAGTCCTTGAGGTAATTCTTCTCACTCCTGTTAGATTATTGGTTCAATGATTGGCCTTGAGCAGCTGTAAAAACCTTGGTTTACATTCATTTTATTTTAAAAGTACTGTGATTCTAGTCTGATTTTGAAGATCTCACTGGAACTCCCTGAAGAGAAAGGTAGAGGGAAGTTACAGTAAGAATAGAGTCAGGTCACCTAGGATTTCAGCATGTGTGTTGCTTTCTGTATTTTCTTAATAATGTGAAGTCACTTATTTTTCTTTGATTGGTATTATGGGGTGTATTTATTAATACTGATATGATTTAAACAATTCCATGCATACTTTTACCAGGCAAAAGTAGAATACTTGAGCGTTTAGCAATTACTTGAATGATATACAGCAGTTCATGTTGTGTTTACTTCAGAATTTTTTTTCTTAATTCATATTTGCATTATTTTTTTAATGTACAGTGGTTTTCATCTTCATCACTTATTTCTTGAGAGTGTACTGCTACTCATCTTTTCACTTGTGTGCTCTCCAATGTAATTTTTAGATTAGGTAACGCAACATAAATCACTTGAAAATGCAAACAGCTCAGACAACTCATTAATAACTTGGAAGGTAAAGAAAGAAGAAAACTTTTATTTTTTTCACTGACACAGCACTCCATTTTGAGTAATGTTTTACTGTAGCTTTGTACATTTTGGAAAGATCCTACTGCAGTCAGATAAGGTGTCTTCTGTTGTGGTTGCAGTTCCATGATTACTTGAGATCAATGTATTTGGCTGTCAAACCAGACAGCAACAGGGGTTGCTGTCATACAGGACTGTCCTCACCTTTTTGCTTCGTGTCTTTTGCTGTCACTTTTGTGGTTGTGCAGTCAGACAGTTCAGGGGGCTGATTGGGCCTTAAATCATAGTGCACTGCAGATCCAGCCCAACAAAGGTCTAGTGTACAGAGTAGGAAGCTGGGAATAGGACTGCCTCATTTGGCAGCAGCCCAAGTTTATGTTGGTTTAACAAGATCATGAATCTGCCATCTGAGATATTTATTTAAGCCTTCACATAATATTTCATTTGCTTTTCTTCAGGTATATTTAAAATTTTATTAAAGGTAATAAACTTGTTTACATCTTGAGTTGACACACATTTAAGTGCTGCATGGAAGCTTAATTTTGATACATCTGGGAATTCCAGTAAAGTTTATTGGGTTTTAGTTCCATTTACAACTAAATGGATGTCAAGCTTTGAAAGGTAACACAGTTCCCTCAGATCTTGCTTTGATCTTGTTTGGTTTCTGATGTGTAAGTGGTTGTGTTTACCAAGTTCTGTTTTCTGCAACTGCATGAATGAAAGTGCTCTTTGAACAAAGCTAGACCAATAATGTGCACATTCTCTAATTTTTGCTTATTATGTAGTCCCATGTGGGCTGTTAAAGTTTTCCCAGAAGATGGTTGTGCTGTTTGCTCAGTAGAGACCATAAGGTGTAGATATGGCCATCTTTATAACTCATAACAGTTAAGTATGAAGAAAGCAAAAGTCTAGAAGTTTATTTTACTGTCTCTTACTTTGTCTTAGCAAGAATAACACAAATGACTTCATAAGGTCTGAAGTTGTAGAAGCAGACTTTGCTCTTAACACCTTCAGACATGACACGTTCTGTCTTAAGATGGTCCAGCTGATATACAGATTCATAAGCTTCACATATCTGACAAGTACACAACAGTGTATGTGGAATACATTATATTATTCATTCTGCATCTGTACTTACCTCCCTCCTTTTATATTCTTTTGAATTTAGTAAGACTTTGATATAATCTGATTTTTCTTTCTCAAAATGTAAAATTTGTGCAAGCCTGGCTGGGTACTCTGATCACCAAAGTAGTTCTCAGTAATATCCTACTGACTTGTAATCAGGCAGGTTTTCCAGGGGGACTGTCCAGATGTTTGTATGGCTTTGTATCTTCATTAGTGGTTCAAATAATTGAGTAGAAAGAGGATTTCAGTCCTAGGATTTCAGCATGTGTGTTGCTTTCTGGATTTTCTTAATAATGTGAAGTCACTTATTTTTCTTTGGTATTATGGGGTGTATTTATTAATACTGATATGATTTAAACAATTCCATGCATACTTTTACCAGGCAAAAGTAGAATACTTGAGCGTTTAGCAATTACTTGAATGATATACAGCAGTTCATGTTGTGTTTACTTCAGAATTTTTTTTCTTAATTCATATTTGCATTATTTTTTTAATGTACAGTGGTTTTCATCTTCATCACTTATTTCTTGAGAGTGTACTGCTACTCATCTTTTCACTTGTGTGCTCTCCAATGTAATTTTTAGATTAGGTAACGCAACATAAATCACTTGAAAATGCAAACAGCTCAGACAACTCATTAATAACTTGGAAGGTAAAGAAAGAAGAAAACTTTTATTTTTTTCACTGACACAGCACTCCATTTTGAGTAATGTTTTACTGTAGCTTTGTACATTTTGGAAAGATCCTACTGCAGTCAGATAAGGTGTCTTCTGTTGTGGTTGCAGTTCCATGATTACTTGAGATCAATGTATTTGGCTGTCAAACCAGACAGCAACAGGGGTTGCTGTCATACAGGACTGTCCTCACCTTTTTGCTTCGTGTCTTTTGCTGTCACTTTTGTGGTTGTGCAGTCAGACAGTTCAGGGGGCTGATTGGGCCTTAAATCATAGTGCACTGCAGATCCAGCCCAACAAAGGTCTAGTGTACAGAGTAGGAAGCTGGGAATAGGACTGCCTCATTTGGCAGCAGCCCAAGTTTATGTTGGTTTAACAAGATCATGAATCTGCCATCTGAGATATTTATTTAAGCCTTCACATAATATTTCATTTGCTTTTCTTCAGGTATATTTAAAATTTTATTAAAGGTAATAAACTTGTTTACATCTTGAGTTGACACACATTTAAGTGCTGCAGGGAAGCTTAATTTTGATACATCTGGGAATTCCAGTAAAGTTTATTGGGTTTTAGTTCCATTTACAACTAAATGGATGTCAAGCTTTGAAAGGTAACACAGTTCCCTCAGATCTTGCTTTGATCTTGTTTGGTTTCTGATGTGTAAGTGGTTGTGTTTACCAAGTTCTGTTTTCTGCAACTGCATGAATGAAAGTGCTCTTTGAACAAAGCTAGACCAATAATGTGCACATTCTCTAATTTTTGCTTATTATGTAGTCCCATGTGGGCTGTTAAAGTTTTCCCAGAAGATGGTTGTGCTGTTTGCTCAGTAGAGACCATAAGGTGTAGATATGGCCATCTTTATAACTCATAACAGTTAAGTATGAAGAAAGCAAAAGTCTAGAAGTTTATTTTACTGTCTCTTACTTTGTCTTAGCAAGAATAACACAAATGACTTCATAAGGTCTGAAGTTGTAGAAGCAGACTTTGCTCTTAACACCTTCAGACATGACACGTTCTGTCTTAAGATGGTCCAGCTGATATACAGATTCATAAGCTTCACATATCTGACAAGTACACAACAGTGTATGTGGAATACATTATATTATTCATTCTGCATCTGTACTTACCTCCCTCCTTTTATATTCTTTTGAATTTAGTAAGACTTTGATATAATCTGATTTTTCTTTCTCAAAATGTAAAATTTGTGCAAGCCTGGCTGGGTACTCTGATCACCAAAGTAGTTCTCAGTAATATCCTACTGACTTGTAATCAGGCAGGTTTTCCAGGGGGACTGTCCAGATGTTTGTATGGCTTTGTATCTTCATTAGTGGTTCAAATAATTGAGTAGAAAGTATACGTATTAAATTTGACAGTAGTATGCAGCAGGGAAGAGCAGAACAGGTTAGAGGGCAGGTCCATAACTGAAAAAAAAAGTCGTAACAAATTGAAGATATGGTCTAAAAGTCAAAGCCACAGTTCTGTCAAAAGTGTAAACGCAGTTGAAATTTGTCAAGCACATAAACAAAAGGATCTCATAGCTGAGGCTCCCAAGCTTAAGAGGAGTCAAAAATACTGTGCTGTTGTGCTGCATTAGATATGTAGTGGTAGCATTTATAAGACATACATGCAATCATCTCTCCAACTCAGCTTAGATAGAAGCATATTCCCAGTTTGAGGACAAAAAAGTCAGACCACATGCAAACCATTGGGAGAGAGAGTCCAAAGGAGAGTATAAGAGTAGCTCACCTACTTGCATCTTCTGTAATTCTTCAAAGATAGTTAATGAAGTTTCTTTTACCTAAAGAAGAAAGAGATAAGAAGGTGGAGGAAAGTGTAGGAGGATAATTTAAGTATCTTAAAATCTGTAAAGGGTTAGTTTCTAGCTGAAAAGGCGCTACATTTTCCTACAGATCTGTAGTATTTATGTCAAGAATCATGAACTTAAATTTCAGGAATAAAGATTCATGATAGACACAGATTTAAAACTTTATATTGAAAGGACACAGAAGACTCTGGAATGGATTCACTGAAGGAGACAGCAATGTATCCATAATAAGCAAGTTTTAAACAGTTAAGAAAGTGGCAGTAGTGGCTGGGAACTGCTAAACCTGCCTTGAGTTCAGGAGGTGGCCTAGTTGGTAGAGTTCTTTTCTGCTGTATGACCCATAAGTGTAATGTCAAAGTAATTTTTTTTTTCCAAACATTAACTTTGCAATGTATCTAAAACACTCATCCAATCTTCATTAGTATCTTTTAGAACCACTAGATACTGGTTCGTGTAAGTATTTTAGACAACAGGTGAATAAGCTAATGAGACTTGTCTTTCTAACGAAGCTTGGATGTGATCCGTGTGACTCACGGATCAATATCAGTGTCCTGTGAAATCTTCAGGATAGTGCTTTGTCAGGTACTTTTCACCTGAATGGGATTTTTCCCTGCATCCTTTCAAACTGTGAACCTAGAAACAAGCCAATGGTCATCCTTTATGAGAAGAATAATTGCTAATTTTACTGTAATAATAGAACCAATAAATCATTATTCCATTACAGCCAATGTTCATGCTTATTTTTGTTATACAGACCACTCCTACTTCTGTTGACAGATCCTAGCTATGTTTAGGTAGGCATTTTAAAAGTATAAATGCCTGTTTGTACACATACATAACCTTTCCTGTTTAAAAGCCCTCATTTGAGTAATGAGTAGAATGTCACCTGTCAAATATCCTTTTTGCATAGATTTCCACACAGCATAATCCAAGGATCTACTTTCTGGCAACATGCAGTATAAAGGAATCAAAAAGCCACAGCAGCAAGGATGTGTTATAGGGCAAAAAAGATCAAGGATACTGCTAGTTAGCTGAATCCTGTTCTTCTAATAGGATATGGGGTTTTACTGTTAGGGCAACAGATTTAATAAACTGCTTTATGCTGATAAAAATTGTAACAAAAGATACTAAAAAAACCTGCATAATTGAGATGCTGTCAATTTGTTATGGAACACTTGGACATCAAGTTTAGAAATGAAAATTCAGCATATGAAATGCAATTGTATTCTCTTAATAAATGCAGAGCTGCATAATCCTATCTCATTAGCTGTGAGAACAGGCTTTATGGGGATGTCAGTTTGGGCAACTACACTGCAGCACAGTAGATGAGTCCATTACTTTGCAAACAGGCTGCCTTCTCACAGCAAAAGCCTTCATCAACCTCTGTGCATTGTCCTCCTGGAAAGAAGTTGACTTCTCTCAGAATTAAAAACCTCGTGACTTTGGAAGAAAGATAGTTATTCATTCCCCTAGAAAGCATAGCAAATAGAGTATTTCCAGCAAAAGAGGTAAATGACCAAATAATCATTTTGCACAGAATTCCATGGGCATGCTTTTCAGGAAGCCATGTTAAGTTCAGTATTTAAAAAAAACAAAACAAAACAAAAACAAAACCCAGATTACCTAGCCTCTTATTCCAAATATAGAATGTTTGAAAAAGCAAAGGCACTCCCTAATTAAAAAAAAATAAAAATTGGCTGCTTGTTTTCATACAATGTCTTTACAGGTAAGAGTTAATGAATTTGAGGACTGTGTTTATGTAATGAGAAGACTTTAGATCACCATTCTTGATAACATGGATGCCCAGGATTATATCAGTTTTTATTTAAGATGATGTTTACACAAATGCTTAGTCATAATGTCTTAGGTTGGTTTCAGTGGAGTTAGTGAAGTGTGTGTTTGCTTCATTTCCTCTGTGGGAGGTGCTTTACCAAATCAGAAGTGCAGGTATTATGCCATGGATGAAGGGCAAATATGCCCTTAAAAAGAAGCATAGGAAGCAAGGTGTTTACAAAGAATGTTCTGACAGGCAGAAGGAACAAAATTATTACTTTCAAATGCTGTTCTGAAATAACTTTCAGAACGGGTAAGGAGAGAAGTTGATTCCCTAAAATGTATTCTGAAGGTGAACAGTTCATTGTGAACCAATTGCTGCACTGGTTTAAGCCTTTTATTTTGTTTGCAAACTGTTTTACAACAGACTTTGAATTTTACAATTTTGTTTTGAGTTATTCAGCAAATGCTTAATGAGAACAAACTTCATCTTGTGGATTGCTTAGTAATTGTGTTTTCCATATGTTTCAACTTCTCTGTTGAGGGATTGCATCACTTTCATCACATGCTCGAGCACTTTGGTGGTGTTTTTTTTCTGGAAATGATTGTAAGTGGCATAGTGCTAGGACAAAAATATGGAAGCACTAAAATCTGTACTTCCTCTGTGAACTGAATGTTTGAGACCTGGCATCCTAACGGTTCTGTAGAACTTTGTTTCCTGTATATTTTGAAAAGCACATCTGTTTACAGCTCTCCCCTCTAAAAAGTGTTTTTATTAAAACCAGCCTGATGGTGGTGTTAGCAGCTTTCATCTTTATGTGGGGCTTCTGCTTTGTCAGATGCAAGCAGAACAGGAAGAAGAACAGGACATGAGTCTACCAATCTGCCACAAAACACACACAGTTCTTTCCCAAATTAAGTCACTCACAGAAATCCATTCTCTTCCATATGATTAGAAGTCAGCCAATGTGGGAGGTCTGTCTCAAAGAATTGTACTGAAATTTTAAACATACATCTTTATGTATGGAGTGAACTTCTAAACAACATTGCTGGGTCCTTTATTATAGTACAAAGAATACTTAAACATAAAGATACAGTTTCATTTAATATTGTAACACAAACAACTGTAGGATATGATTGGTTTTTCTAAAATGGAAAAAGTATGATTACTTGAACCCTTCAGGTTTCATGTACTCAAGCTTTTTCTGTTTCAAAACTGTTAAGATGTTTTGAAACTTCAATTTACATAAGTTTTGTACATGAAAGAGGCTGATTGTAGCATCCTCCATAGGTAAGGAGGATATGTGTGCTGAGCAGGGTGACTGTGCTTGAGCCTTGTCTAAAGATTCACGTAAATAGCTGTGAGTGAAACTAGGAAGAGGACTTCATATCAGCTCACAATCTTTCTGCAAAGATGCAACTAAAATTTATCTTAGATTCCTGCACAGAAAATCTGAAGAAAACTAAGGTCTGAGTGAAGTGACTTAAAGAAAAAATTTAAAAGTCAGAAAACAGACTGTTTTGGAATATTGTTAGTGCATGCCCATTCTTTTTGTCTATTTTTTAATCTAAACCTAGAAAAAAGCCTCTTGTTTATTTAAAGAACTAGCATCTGCTCAAAGTGCCATCTGAATGTCTGCCCAGCTTTAATCCATGCAAATCAACATAAGGCAGCAGAGCTTCTATAAGACCCATAATAGCTCAAGGAGCTGCAGACTGACTACATGTGTTATATTAGCATCCATTGGTGAAATGCCTGACAGAAATGGCAGCCTCTGGAGAGAAGTCATTGATTACATTGTGTCCTGTTCCTCCTCTTATCGATGATGACCACTCATGCTAAGTTTATAGGAACTTGGTAAAATTTTAAGAGAGCATTTTGGTTAGAAATACTGGTTAGGGTCAGTTTATTGACTCTCGGAATATTTCAGAATTTCTTGGACGTTTTAGTCCCAGTTTTTAGCACATGGTATTTTTAACATATTCAGCATCTTTCCAGGGTGGTAAAACTTGACTTTCAGCTTTTCTTCCTTGCCTTGGCCATGTATAATCTACATAATTCTTTTTTATAAGTGCACTTCTTCTCTTTGCATTTTCTGTTCCAAGTGAAAACTCAGAACTCTTGCTCTTTAATACTGTATTTCTATAAGTAAAAAGTTAAAACCAGAAACTGATTATTTCCAGGACCCACATTCTTTGTAGTTAGTAGATTGAAGTCTGATTTCTGTGGCAATGCAAATGCAGGGAAAAGAAATAGTGCAGTACTTTAAAATAAAAATGAAAGCAGAAGGGTATCTTTTATTGACCTAAATTATAAAAAGGAAGATACAAGCAGAATATAATGTTTATATAACTGTTTTGTGGTTTTTTTTCTGTGTTAAGTTCAGTTTGTGTTTCTTGAAAATTCAATATGCTTTAGTGCTTTTGGCTGACAGTGATAGCTTTCATTACTTTTGTCTGTTTAGTGAGACCTGAGGTCTGAAAATGTTGATGAAAGAATAGTTTTGAGATGCAGCAGCCCAGCTCTGAGAGCCCTTGGGATTAGTGGAAGATGCTGCTAAAGGTTAAATATTTAAACTGTCATGTGTTTGAGTTTAGATTACAAGAAAGGAAGCTTTCCATGTGGATCTAAGTTGCTGTACAGCAATTTGTTCAAGTTCTGGAAGATGGTGTAACAATAATTTGCATGTAATCTCTCTTTCAGAATGTTTTCAAGCAGTTGTTTTAATTAGAAGATACAAATCTCTCCACATTTTGTTTGAATTTCAGATTTAATGTGTGTTTCTCATAGAATGCCAGGTTGGATGGGACCTCAAGGATCATCATACAAATATGCATACATACAAACAAACATCATATGAATATGCATAAATGCAAACAAAGCATAAATGCCCTCACACGTGGACATTAAGGTTGAACTTCATAATTACCTGGCAAATTCTGTGGGTACAGCATCATAGAATCACAGAATCTTGCAATGTCAGGATTACAGAGAACATTATTTTGGCACCAGAGTGCCAAAAGACATGGTTTTATTGTCATTTGGTGACTGGCCTAGGTAGAGGAATTTGTACTGGTTCAACAAGATACCTAAACTAAACTATCATCATATTTTATGTAACTTAACTCCTCTAAGTGTGGTAAATTGCGTTATCCCTCAAGTCCCAATCAGGGGGTCAAATCGATCAGTTTTGTTCAGCTTGGAAGTGCTGCAGGACAGCACCTACGCTTGTGGATCTCTTGGCAATGAGGAAGTGACTGTCCTCCTCCTCCTCATTGCCTGTATTATGTGTTCTGTGATTAATAGAAGATTAAAAAAAGCCTAGACAGACACAAGTGATTAACACAAATTTGCTTCTTGAAAACAGACCCAAGAGTGATGTTTCCTCTTCAGGGACGTAGGGGGTTTTTTTGCATCTTGGAGGGACTAATGCCAAGGATACAGGCAATCATTTGCTTAGTAGAACATTATTGCAAATCACGGGATTAGCCTGTTAATGATGGTCATAACCCTTTTTAAGATTAAAGGACAAAGAAAATGTTGTGATCTCTATACTACTCTACTATCACTAATACTGTTGTGACAGATGATGATGTGCTGGTTGTAAGCAGGAAAATACGGCAAGGAAGTAAAGCAACAGAATTTACAGCTGGTTAAAACTGAAAACAAGGGTAGTCTAGCATTTATTCCTCCTTTGTCATATCAGGAGCTACCAAATCAAATAATAGAAAAAGGAGAGGTTAAGGCAACTAGCCTTAAAATGGCATCAAATACAAGTAAAATAAGCAGATAGGACATCTAAATCCATGGAGGGTCATGAAAAAGCTGCAGCTGAGCACCAGATGGTAATAAGACCCGAATACACAAAAGTAAGCTGACACTGGGCGACAGCAGTTTGCTCACTTTATGGGTCATGCAATTATGCTACAGCCAAGAGAACATACAGACAGAAAAAGGGAGGAAATGTGCAGTGACAACTACTTCTCAGGATTTTCCAGGTAGTCCACCTCAGAATTCAGTTTCATTACCATTAATGGCCACACCAAAAATTACAATTTCAGTGGTTTCAGTTCATAGCAGCAAACAGAAAAGCAAGTTTGTGCAGTACTATCAATGTTCAGAATATATCAGAATCAGAAACACAGTGTAATGGATTTTATCTTTTCTGGAAGCTTTATTGTGGCTCACATGAAACAGGTTGATACTGTTAAGAGAAACAAACTTAAGTATGTCGAGCCGTGCTGCAGTGTAGCTTTTCAACTGGCATCATTTGACCTAAGAGAAGTAAGAAAAAATGTCAGTGAATTATTTTGTACTTGTTCTTCACAGTCTAATCTAACAATGTCAGCAGCGTGGAAGCTGACGAACTGACTTAGCCTTAATTTAAGATTGAATGACAAAATACCAGCTATCAGACTAAAGGTGGTAAGGACCATTGTCTTTCAAGACATTGTGTAAGAAAGAAGAGATTATTTCCAGGAATGATTTGTAGAAATCTATTTGTATTGTTATAAAACATATGAAGGAAAGTACCAGGTGGTATCGGTGAGGTGGGGGAACAACACAAAGAGAAAAAAACACAACCCCAAAACTGGACAGCTTTGTGAATGTGGAATGAAGAAAGTAAGTACAACTGCCATGGGAAACTATTCTTAAAAAAAACCCCAAAACCGAACAGTGCTCATCAGAAGATGTTTTCAGTATGATTGCTTGAGAGGAAATATTTACCATGTCTGCATTGCTTGAACAGGTCTTCCTAATATGTTTCTTGCCTGTCCTGTGATTAATCCATAGGTCAGCTTTAAATCTCAGGTCAAGGAGAGGTTTCTGGAGCAGTGGTGGTGGCTTTAAAAAAAAACAAACCAACAACCGGAAGACTAGAGCACAACATTTAATGAAAAATAACTGTGTGTCATTTAGCTTCTTAAAATTTAGGAAGTATTTAGGAAGTCTCCCTAATTTTTTCTGCACACACAAACATCCAAGGGCAGGGGGGAAGGTGGATTTTCTAGGGGGAACAATCCAAACGCTCAGATCATACTCTCAAAATCAAATAGCATAATTAGGGTATGCTTATAACTCAGCTTTATTCTTGATCCATCATGGATAGCTTCACAA
This sequence comes from Chaetura pelagica, assembly GCF_000747805.2. NCBI lineage: Eukaryota > Metazoa > Chordata > Aves > Apodiformes > Apodidae > Chaetura > Chaetura pelagica. Next base: position 1,725,181 of record NW_009952798.1, read on the forward strand.
AACAAATGTGTTCTTAAAATTCTTTTGTCCTGTTTTGGCTTTGGCAATGTCTTTTTGCTGAAAAAATACTGGCAACTTTTATCAGTTTTGTCTTTCATTTAACTGCATTAGAAAAGTGATTTGTTGAACACTTCCTGAAGGAAATATAGAGGGGTTTTTGGGAACTTCTGCCAGGTTTACGGGAATTGTTGTTTTGGGTTGATTTGTTTTCTTTTTTACCATTTTGGACAAACTGAAGAAAGTAGAGTGAGCACTGAACTAGGTTGTCTTTTGAGGATTTAAACTCGTTTATAGTCAGGTCACTGTTGGGATTAATTTCAGACAAGGTAACAACAGTGCAAGACATTCAGAAGAAGAATTAGAACTGCTCCTGGACACATGGACAGATCCTAGAAGTTTTTCTATCCGACTTGCCCAAAAAGCATTCAGACATGCAAGATCCAATAACTTTTCAAGCTGGGATGTGTCATAGGCTTTCTGAGACCTGTGATCACACCCCCACCCTAGCTGCTCTTTGAGAAAATCATTAATTGCAATATAGGGCATATTCAAGTTATGTTTCAATTTCTACATGCTTTTTTATTTTTAAGGAACCTTATCACAGCTGATACATGTTATGGAGCTCATAAAAACGGTTGTAGATGTGGTAATTATTTTTTCCCCATCAGACAAAGGTGCCAGAGAGCTCTTCAAAGAAACAAACAAAAGATAAAAGAGCAAGATCAACAGAAGGGAAATTAGGTGGGGGAAGGCACCCAGACACGATATCGAACCATATAATAATTGCAGGCTAAGTTGTACAAAAGTGACAGAATATGTGTTATGGTTGCAGATCTGAGAGCAGGGTAGCATAGAGACACCTCCAGTGTCTGTAACTGAGGTCAGCCAGGTATTAATTGCCCAGATAATTATCAGTATCTGTTATACCTTTAGTGGCAAGCAGGAACAAAACCAAAGAGCCCTGCTTTGTTTGTAGTTTTGCCATCACAAGATAACTCAATTTCCTCCAGTAATTGCCCAGTCCTATCCCAGTACCCTTCCAACACTGAAATGTCCTTTCCTCATGTTAGGGCATTGAAGAGTTTCTGTGCAGAAGAGCCAAGATGGTCAAACTCTTCTCACTTAAAAAAGCAAGCTCAGCATGCACATGTCCTTCTGTAAAGAGTTATGTTTGCTCTGTACTGAAGATGACAAGGGAAAGACAACCTCAGGTGTTCCTTAAAAAGTATATCAGATCTTAATTTAATAATTTTGAAAGGACTCAGGCAAATGTTTTAAAAGCAGACACTGTTATGAGGCTTTTTTTGCCTTCTATTCTCACCTGTAGGAATCTTTATGGCTGTGTTTTGTTTTCAGTATTTTTATTTTCATTATTTGGTCTTTGTGAAATACATAGATGCAGCATTTTATCATAATTGCTTTTTCATCAAAACAGGACTTGGTCTTACCCACGGATACTTGTCCAGGGTGTTTAATTAGCTCTAATTAACAGCTCTAAACATCCAGAGATGTTTAGATCTCAAAACCGTATATAAAATATTAGGTTTATGTCTTCATTAATTATCACTGATATGATAACGCATATTAATAAAATATTATTACAGTATTATAAAATTAGATTGTTTAGATCTCTAAACATTCAGAAAGAGATTTGAAGGTTACTATCTGTGCGAAGGAAAAACAAAAATCTATTTGCACTGACTCTAGCAACAGTGGTTTTCAATCTGAACATTCTCCACTTTCATATAGCAATTTTTGTTAAAGCTCATAATAATTCTTCAGTAGAAAACAAGTCTTAAATTATTTGTGACTTCCCTTACATTAGTATGAGTTCCCTAAGTTGTCTGTTATAGTAAGTTGGTTCCTTTACTAAATAATACATGCATTTTCCTACTAAAAAGAAGCTTTCTTACTGTTCCTCTTCAGAACCCTGTGTATTTACAGTAATTTATTTAGTGGAAATTATTAGGTTTTAAAAATAGGATTGCATGAGATCTCACTGAAATGTGGTCTGTAAATTCTAAATTAGAGCCCTGTATCTAGTCTTTGCCTCATTTAATCAGACTCTCTGAAATTGTGCCAGGCATTACAAAAAAGTACTACTGGATATTTCAGTTCCCTAGAGAAATAGGTTGTGTGTAGGTTGTGTGTCAGATCTTGTCAGGAATTCTGGTTTAACTGGCCTTATCAGAAAGTCTGATTCATTAAACCTTAGGGACTGCATAAGAATACAGCTGTTAGAGATGAAAGGTGTCTCAGTTGCTAAGGAGAGAGCTGGACTCAGAAGATACCAGTTTGGTACTTCCCTACCTGCAAACCAGCGTTCAGATTTCTTGCTCTAATTATTATTCAGCTTACACAGTGGAACACATCTAACAGGAAAAAATGAGATGTGTACAGGTTATATGCATCAGAGAAGATAAAGATCTATGGGTATATATGTAATATTTAACATGTAGTTGATTTAGTCTGTGGTCAGTGCTTGAGAATTGGCAGGAATGAACATCAGAGGCCAAGAAAACTTTATGACAGCAGTGAATGGCCCTTGACATACACTACAGCTGGGGCAATCTTATAATGCAAATAGATGCTCATTCAGGCACAGTAACTTCATGACCTCACCAAACTTTTCTCTGCATGATTAGGGACCTTTTTATCGTTTTCCTCTTAATTATGCAGTCCATTATGCATATGGTAGCCACCCTTGCTCTCAGCCAGATGGCAGTCCTCATCAATATTCAAAACTGATAAAGCTGTTTTAAGGAGATACAAGCAGTTCAATGCTGAGGTAACTTTTTGCATCTTTTTCGTTTAATGTAACCACTACTTTATTCAGCATTTGGAAAAAAAAAAATAGCCATGGTCTGTCTTTTTGTTACTGAATTACATAGGAACTGAGAGAGAAGGAAAAGAATATGAGACAAATAAGGAAATGAGTACTGTGTCAAGAGTATAATTTCATAGCATTTTAAGCCTGGGTTATACTCTGGGATTGGGTTATAAATTCTTCCTTAGTAACCCTGTTAGATCCTTACCCTTGGCTATAGCAATCCCAACCTACATTTTGAGATTCTTTCATGTCCTCAGGTTAGAGCTGAGTCCCTCCTGCAGTTTGAACAGCAAGTGCCTCATTGCTGACAAGTTTGTTTGAGAGGAAAAACCGACTATTGTTGCTAGCAGTAGGCTCTCTGGTCTGTTGAAGGGAGGTTCCAGTAGCTGGCAGCAATCAGTTACAGCTTACTTCATGGAATCATAGAATGCCAGGTTGGAAGGGACCTCAAGGATCATCTAGTACAACCTTTTCAGGTACAACTATAGTTTATATGAGATGGCTCAGCACCCTGTTGAGCTGAGACTTAGAACTGTCCAGCATGGGAGAATCTACCTTGGGAGACTTCTCCAATGTTTGTCCTCATGGTGGAAAATTTACCTCTTGTGTCCAATCAGAATATCCCCAGGAGCAGCTTGTGCCCAATGCCCCTTGTCTTTTCATGTGGCTCCTTGTAAACAGGGAGTCTCCATCTTCTTAATAGCCACCCTTTAAGTACTGGAACACTGTAATAACCCCCAAAGCATTCTCTTCTCAAGGCTGAACAAACCTGGTTCTCTCAGCCTCTCCTCATGTGGCAGGTCCTCCAGACCTCTGATCATCCTTGTGGCCCTTCTCTGGACCCTCCCCAGCCTCTCCACATCCTTCCTGTAGAGCAGGGACCAAAACTGAACACAGTGCTCCAGGTGTGGTCTGATAAGTGCCAAGGAGAGCGGGATGATGACTTCTTTATCTCTGCTGGTGATGCCCTTGGTGATTCAGCCCAGCATCCTGTTGGCTTTCTTGTATAAAACAAAAGTTTCATTGTCACATTTCATGAAAGGGAAGCAATGAACTAGGTTGGAACTCAGTAGATGAATGTTCAGACACACCTGTAGAACTCAAGAAAAGATGTTCAATTTTGGTACGTTTGAGTTGCCTGAAGCCATTCCTATGATGTAGTGAGAGCTTGTACAAATGTGCAGCCCAGTGCCTTGGGCCCTAAGAGGTGGCTCCCTGTTACCTAATTCATCCAGTTTCTACCCACTGCACCACTCATTGTGCTTGATAGTGACTGTTAAGATCACAGGCACCTAGTGTTACTTTGTTCCCAGTGGCCTGTTTATTAACAAACTGCTTTCTAGGCTTACAAGCACAGTCCTCCATCCTGAGACATTTACCATCTTGAAAGAGGTGTTCAGTACTTCTTCAACAGTGAGAGATTTTTTCACATGTTAAGCAATTCTATAGAAAGGATTATAGAAGGATTCTAAGAAGGACTACAAGGTATGATGAATAGGGTGTTGTAGCATTTGATGGCCCTCAAAGACTTTATGTATTCTTCTGTGTCTTTTTTAAACTTCACACACTTCCATAATTTGTCCTTTCTTTTCACAAAGTTATATAATTTGTCCTTTCTTTTTTGAAATAATTTAATAATTGGAGTAATTCTTTCCTTTTCCACCTTCCACTAGTTCCACTTGTAAAGTCTGATTTACTGTCTGAAACTATTAATTTTGACTAGAATGTGAAGTATAAAATAAGAGGGAAAATCAGTTTGTCCAGAGGCAGCCTTTGTTAAATGACAAAACAACTCAATCTAATCTCAGTTTTATACCAGGGGTTATTTATACATAATTACAGCTCTCACATCTGTGAACAAAATATTACTAATTGATGACCTGAAGGTTGCTTTTTCTGATTACAACTTAGGTTAATTAAAAACTCAAGTCAGTTATTACCTGCAGGAGATGACACAGTTTTTTCAGCATATGTGTAACCATAATGGTGTCAATTAATGAGATGCAGCTGAGAAAGCGGAAATTCTGACTGAGTAGTAGGAAAGTCTGTCCAATAGCAATAGGTTTATAAAATTTCTGAAGTGTCCTAGAAAAAATGGCTGAATCTCTTTAAATCTCTGTTGTATAAAAAAAGACATCAAAGGAAATTATTCTACAGTGGAAGACAATTAATTTGGTAATTGATGCATATTCATGAGCTCTGACTTTTCAAATTGCATAGAATCATGGAATGGTTTGGGTTTGAAGGGACCTTTAAAGGTCATCTAGCCTGACACACCCCTGCAGTGAGCAGGGGCACCTTCAACTAGATCAGGTTTTTCAGAGCCCCATTCAACCTGACCTTGCATATTTCCAGGGATGGGGCACATGCCACCTCTCTGGGAAAAACCTCTGACCCCTGCCTTCTGAATGCAACCATCCAACCAATTCCTCACCGGCTTAACAGTCCAGCCATCAAATCAGTATCTCTCCGATTTAGAGAGAAGGATATTGTGGGGGATCATGTCTAAGGCCTTACACAAGTCCAGATAGATCATGTCTGTAGCTCAGTGACTTACACATTTTATGTTAAGTCCGTACTTGTGCAAATGTGGAAGAGCACCCTTAAAGTCCAGAGAGCCTATGTGAGGCTCTGACTTGTTTATGTAGCAAATTAATAGTGTCTGTGGCATGAGAGTAGCTATTCTCCCCGGTTCTGTTAAGTACAAACTCATTTACCCTTTTCCCTCTGGCCTAGCAACTTCAGAAGCTAATCACTTCTTGTAGGATGATATTGTGCCAATCATTGGCCTGAGAATGACACATAAATTAGGTTCTATTGGCATCAGGATGTTCCTGTAGAAGCCTGCCTTTTCTCTACAGCTTAGCTAAAGCATCCTCCAGTTTTCTTCACGAGAACTGTATGAGGTACCAATATCTCACATTGCTGTACCAACTGGGAGACAGCTGATCAGTAACCAATAAAGTGTTCAGTTTCAACCAAAAGGAATAAACCCAGCCTGGCTCGCCCAGCAGACTCTCTCTTAAACATTAAGAGATCTTGAGAAACAGCTTTGCTAAAATGTATTTAGAGTTGGATTAGAACTGACCGTTGTTAGGAAACTTTCCACAAAGAAAGACTGTGCTCTTCTGATCCACAGAGATGGGACGACCGTTGTTAGGAAACATTCCACAGACTGTGCTCTTCTGATCCACAGAGATGGGATATTATAAGAACATGTAGTGTTACAAGTTCATTGATTTCTAATGGGTTAGAAGTGCTGTAAAATTGCCCAACATTACATGTAATCTAATTTGAATAACACCTATTTTGGGAATTCCATTCTACAAGCACTGATTTGTTGAGTTTATTCCCCAAACTCTTAGAATTCAAAATGTGTGGTAAACATTACATTTTTAAATTCTATGTGAATGTCAGTACTTGAGCTCAACTTCTGTAATATTAAACTAGTTTGTGAAGGGGTACAAAACTTCTTTGGTACAAAAGGCATTGAGATTTTTTATTTGCATTTAAAATAGAATTATGAGTCCTAGTCAGAGTCACATCTTTGGAAAACTAATTACTAAACAAATGAAAAAAACTTCAGAAAAGAAAACAAAAGCTTCTGGAATTGGGAGATATAAATCTGTATTTTTAAAGTTTTCCTAACATTTTAAAATTGCTGCTTAGTTAGGAAGAATTATTTGTGAAAAAACTCCTAATCATGATTGATGGTCGTTAAATGGTGCATATTGTGTTAAGTATATACTGAGCAAGGAAGTAAAAGTGAAGATACTAATGATTTTAATTTTTTGGCCCTTATTTTTGGTGTGACTGGTTGATGAGGCTGCTTAACAGTCTTGAATACCAATAATAAGTTCTCTCAGGCAGTTTGCAGTTCGAGTGAAGATCAGCCTCTTAACTTCTGATCCGTATGTGTATTAATTAACCAGAGAACAAAATATAGCTCTAAGAGAATATTGCTGTACTGTATTACTTACTACAGTGATGTGAGATTTTTTCCGTCCAACTGCTTTCTGTAGCCAAGGCTACAGTTTCATAGATTCTTGTCCTGAAACCAACAGTTAGCTGTCAAATACATACTTCATATGCTTCACTTGAAGAGGAAAATACAGTTCACTAAGGAGATACAAGGCAATATAGATTTGTGAAGTTTGATTTTGATCCTTAAAATCAGTAGCTTCCTTTTACTCTAATTTTTATTTCTCTTGTTTGTAGTAATTTTTTAGCATGCTAAAGGACTACATAGAATCACAGGTTCATTAAGGTTGGAAAAGACCTCTAAGAATATCAAGCCCAACTATCAACCTAACACCACCAGGCCAACTAAACCATGTCCTGAAGTGCTACATCCACACATTTTTTCACAGAATCATAGAATGGTTTGAGTTGTAAGGGTGTCATGAGCCGATGCCAGAGGGGCTGTCAGCTGCCAGGATCCTTCCACATATGGGGGGAACTTCCCCCCACAATATGGGGGGCTTTTCGAATAAGCTCGAGGGTCACACGTGGTGTTCACCTCTCTTAGAGGAACGGCCGCTGCGGGGCCATGTTTTAGGGTGGTGGTTAGAGTGCACCCCCGGCACGCTCACAGCTTGCTGCTGAGGCCAATGTTTAGTTTATTAATTAGCCAGTTGATTAAGGGTTAACGCAAACTGTGGGATGAGGTTTAGGGAAAAGGTGCAAATGGCTCCCAGGGATGTATCAGGGAAGTGATGTGTCCTTTAGGGAGGTGGTGCAGAAGGTGCTGTGCCCTGAACGTGTGTTCTCTCCGAGAGGGGGCTGTGGATCGAAGGAGAGGTGGGGAGGACAGCAAGCCCGAGGAAAAGTCCTCCTCATCCTCAGAGAGGTCACGCAGTGTGTGCAGGAATGGGGAGAGGAAGGGGGGTTGTGTGGAGCTGTTACGCTCCCGCAGCCAGGCGGTTCCGCTGCCCTGGGTGTGTGTGGGGGCAGCTGCGGGTGACCCCCCTCAGCAGGCAGCTCCGGCAGGGTCCCCACGTCCGTGGTTTCGGGGGGCAGCCCTTTGGTTTCCCTGGCAACTGGCAGCAAAACGGGGGAGGCTCCGGCACCGACGGCTCCAGGGGTCAGAACCCTGCTCACCGCTGGGGCTCAGGCTGGGTCCCAGGGCGGGCAGGGAAGCAGAGTCCCAGCTCCAGGCTCTGTATCAGGGCAAGTCTGAGGAGCAGCAGGGGGGTGTCCCACACAAGAAGCATCCAAGCAGGCGCTCTCACCTGCTGAATCTGTTGCCTTTTATACCCAGTGACCCCTGTCCACATGAACATACCAGAGCCAGCTGGCTTCCATGAGCCCCACGTTAGGGGCTTGGTAACTAGTAGGGGCACTGCATAACTTGTTGCTCATCCTTCCTGCCTTGTACCACGTCTGTTGTTTTGCTTTCGTTTGACCTTGAGCAGCAGGCCTGGTTTGGGTCCGTTAGCTGGGTATCATCAGCAGAAGGCCTTTGCTGGCCTAAACCGCATTTTGTTTAGACTTATATGGAGAAGAAGAACTGTTTCCCACAAAAGGACCTCAAAGATTATCTAGATCCAATGCCCTTGCATTGGCAGGGACCCCTCCCACTAGACTGCATTGGCAGGGACCCCTCCCATTAGACTGCATTGGCAGGGACACCTCCCACTAGACCACATTGTTCTGAGCCCCATCCAACCTGCCCTTAACACTTCCAGGGAAGGGGCATCCACAACTTCCCTGGACAACCCGTGTCAGTGTCTCGCCACCCTCACACTGAAGAATTTCCTCCTAATGTCTAACCTAAGTCTCCTCTCTTCCAGTTTTAATCCATTACACCTTGTCCTCTCACTACAAGCCCTTGTCAAAAGCCCCTTCACAGCTTTTCTCTAGGCTCCCTTCAGGCACTGGAAGGCTGCTATGAGGTCTCCCTGCAGCCTTCTCTTCTCCAGGCTGAACAGCCCCAAATCTCTCAGCCTCTCCTCACAGGAGAGGTGCTTCAGCCCTCTGATCATCTTTGTGGCTCTCCTTTAGACTGTCTGTAGGAGCTCCATGTCCTTCTTGTGTTGGGGTGGACACAGCACTCCAGCTGGGGTCTCACAAGAGCCAAGTAGAGGGTAAGAATCCCCTCCCTTGACCTACTGGCCACACTTCTTTTGATGCAACCCAGGACGTGTTTGGCTTTCTGGTCTGCAAACGCATTGCCAACTCATGTTCAGCTTCTCTTCCACCATCACCCCCAAGTCCTTCTCCTCCAGACTGGTTTCAATGCATTCTCTCTCCAGCCTGTATTTGTGCTTGGGATTGCCCTGACTCAGGTGCAGGACCTTGCACTTGGCCTTGTTGGACTTCATGCAGTTTGCACGAGCCCACCTCTCAAGCCTGTCAAGGTCCCTCTGGGTGGCATCCCTCCCTTCCAGCGTGTCAACCACACACAGAACTTGCTGTCATTGGCAAGCTTGCAGAGAGTGCACTCAGTGCCACTGTCCGTGTCATGACAAAGATGTTACATAGCACAGGTCAGAGTACATAGTTACACAGTAACACTATAAATTTCTAGTTTCTTCCTCGAGTTCTGATAATTCTCTTTCCTACGTAAAGATGCGACTTTTCCTCAGGAAAGCTACAGGCTGGTGTTGATATCTTTGTTTTATCTATTGCTTTTTAAAACAATTTGCTAAAAATTGTGTGCACTAGGACAATTTTTTAAGAGAGTTTGAAAGAGAGGCTTCTCTTACATAAGTATCTCTTCCGAAATGTTGGCCAAACCTCCAGAAGTAAAAGCTCTGAAGTTTCATTAAAAGCAGAAGCTACTTAATTTTCTCCCATCTCTTACAGAAGGCCCTTTTTGCTCACTTTGACAGCATTCTGAAATGTGGAGGCATGTGGGAGTGAGCGTGGTTATTCAGTGACTTGTATTTGGCAGGTGTGACTTTGTTGCTTCCCTACCTTTTGTAAATTCAGTGTGTAAAAGCAGCAGTACCAGTTAGCAAAATTCATAAAGAACTGGCAAAGGAGGTTCCAGAATTGTTGCCAGTCACCTTTTGGAGACTCATTAAGAACATCAGGAGGTAAAAATGAATGGAAGAGGGTGCATGTCTAATGGATCAATTTGATGCTCCGTTGCATACATGCAGAACAGCAGTCACAGCTGTGTACAGATCTTTAAAACAAAACAAAAAGATGGTAAATAAGATATCTCACTTTTCGAGATGGGAAAAAAAGAATACTTCATAAATCACTGGTAAACTAAATATTAAAAAAACAATTTGAGGAAGTACTCTGTAGGTTTTACATCCCTTAGTGCTTGGGTTTACACTGCAGGTGATGTAACTCACTTGAAGTCTGCATTTGTGCACCTCTAGTTACCTCAATGTTTTCATTTATCGTTCAGTGAAAACAGGAAACCTACTAAATACAGATTTAATGAGTTACATAACTTCCATGAGGTACTCAAGCAATGTGTGCATTAGTTTAAAAATTGGGCAAGAGTATTGTAATGAGAAAATAAAGCAAATGAAAGAAAGACTGATGATTACACCAATCAAATTTGCAGGCAGGAGGACTTGCTACCATTGGCAAACTTGGACATAAAAGACTGTAGGAAGTAGAGGAGTTAGCAGAGAGGTAGATCTTAACAAAGTAAAATGTAATCAAGATGAATGCGAAGAGGTTCTCAGTGTAAAAATTAACAATGAAAAACATAAAATGTAGGAATGCTGACTAAGAAACAGGATCTTGGGGAGTGCTGAGTTGAACATGAGCAGGCAGTATGGTGCTGATACAAAAATGCAAATATGGGGTTAAAGCAGAAGGGGATTTCTCTTTTCTCTTTTTTTGGGCTGAGAATGAATTACAGTTTTCTTAGAGAACATTACCTGCCTGGAGCAGTATCACTAGAATTGTTATGGAAACGGTTGCGCTAGGTCAAATCAACTGTCAAATCAACCCTAGCCATTCCAGTAAATAACCTTAGCAGCACTCACTCGTCCTTCCTGATTCTTCAGAACTGACTTTTCAATATGATTGTATGTGTAATCACTACTCCAAATGTCTAGCCAAAATACTAGCTTCAATTTGATACTTCCCTACACTTGGTGTTAGAGGAATTATCTTGTTTGTGTCTTCGTCCTTCTTGCAGAATACTTGTTTTACACTAATCCTCTTTTGCAACCTAATGATGAAAATTGCTACCATGTTGTTTCTTCTGTATAATCTATTTATCATTGCATCTCTTAATTGAGTTTTCAACCTCCTCCTCTTTAAGAGTAACAAGTATTTCTACTGATAGCTTTTTTTCCAATTTTTCCCTGGGCTGCTGATGTCTTCAGCTGACCTTTTGCTCATAGTTTTAAGCTGCTGAGGACTAAATATGCTACTAGGAATAGAGATGAGAGCTGTTTTCAAGAGAAAGGTTTTTGTGCTCCCCTTAAGTTAATAATCAACTTTTCAATAACCACTAAGTTAAAATAAGTCCAGTTATGGAGAGCTGTATAAATTTGAATCTAAAGGAGAAAGATGTGATGTTGGATGTCTCTGCTTCTATTACAGTGATTTCTACTTCCCACAACTTAAATCTGACTCATGCTTTCTAAGTGGTTTCCTGAAGACATCTTTCAGTGAGTTCTTTGCTTAATTTCCTTTTTAGCATTCTGTTGATTTATTTCCTTTATTGCCATCTGAATCTTACTTTATGTGGCTTTTGACAGATGCTTCTGTTTTTAACTTGCTTCAAGCTCTGACAGTTATTTTCATGCTGTACATTTGCTCTGGTACTCCCTATTCTGGATTGCACTTTGATGTTTTTCCTTTTTGGTCTAATACTGCAAAGACATACATAATTTTAGCTTCAGTGTTACTAGCTAGATGCATAAAAGTTTTCAAACGTGTGAGCAATTGGTCTGTCTGAAGTAGTGACCATTCTTCATATAAAATTGTCCAAAAGACAGCAAGCCTTCTCCTGCTTTGAGGCTGAATACCAGGTATTTCATTGAACTCTTCATATAACTCTTAATACAGGTGACATTTGACTTTTATGATAGACTGGTGTTATTGTTCAAAAGAAACAAAACTATTATTTTCCTGTTGGTCCCATCCTGATTATTTTTTAAATGATAGCAGTATGCAGTGCCCTAATAAAATTTTACTTTAATATTGTCTAGGCTGCAGTAGACTTAGATTTGTTCAGTTACCTGAAAAAGAATTGGAAGTTCTCAGCTTTTCTGAAGTAATGAAAAACAGGTAAGGTTATTTTTTCTCCTCAAATCCCTCAGACCTATGTCAGCTTCTGGGATAACACCTGATGTTAGATAAAACTGCTGAGAAAAAAAGAATAGATAAATCAGAAGTAACTGCCCTTACTGAGAATAGCCCGTGGTGATGGAAATTAAGAAAGCTTTTTCAGAATACTCCACTTGGATACAAGAGGATCAAGGACTCTCTATGACAACAGATAGTTCTTGAACAGCTGACAAAGACAGCAGCACTTCTGCCAGATCACAAGTCAGATTAAATATCTTTTCCAGGAACTGTGCAAGTGAATTTACCACTGTAATGCTTGTAGGTCTTGATGCTTGAATTGAGCAAAGGAAAATGGACAAGAGGGACTTTGATGAATGTGCCACGGGGGTGGGACAAGATTTCTACTCTTGTAACAATTCAATTTCCTTTTTTGCAATAACAAAGTTATAAGGAACTTATTTTGCTGATCTTTGCAAATCATGTTGATGAGATGTGTTACAAGAGCTATGGATTTTGTTGTATGTGGATACATACATTTCCTTGGGGCCTTGGCTGTATGAGTTAGGAGCAGAGCTGCCTCTTCCATTGAATTGTAATTCAGATGCTTTTAACATGGGATCACTAATAACAAAAGATCAAGAAAGATAAGGTTTGGAAGAAAAAAATAAATTATCACATTTACATTAGAGGGAATAACTTAGTTTATAACACCAGGGGTATTTTTATGTCCTTTCATCATTCGTTTAATGATGACTCAACAAATAGAAGTGTGTAATCACACAGAGATAACACAACTCAAACTGATAAAGACACTATGGCATGAAATATATTGCATGCAGTGATGCACTTGCCAGTGACTTCAGGGAAAGTCTTCTTTGTGAAACCCTACAGATTTTACAGTAATGGTAATCGACTGTTAAAAATGGCCTTGTTTATGCTTTTATTTGGCACTGATGTGGTCTGTGACATTGGAGAATTTACTTCATATGCCTTTTTTTAAGCTTCATTTCAGATTTATGTTGTAACAGTGCTTGGGGCACAGATGTTTCCCATAGTTGTGTCCTGGTTTGAGCCAGGGTGGAGCAAATTTTATCTTTGCTGATTTTTTTTTTCCTTTCAGTGAACTTTTTTTAGCAGCACCAGTGGACTGATAGCAACCAAGGACACTTCTGAAGCTCATGTCTGCAGTTCTCCCCATCATGGGGGAGCAGACTACACTGAAGGCAGGAGCAGCAAATCAGAATATTCCCTTCTCCTAATATTTTCTCTGTTTGGCTTTCAGTATAGGTTAAGACATCAAGGAAGTCAAGCCTTAGGTTTCTTTTTTCTCTCTCTTTTTCTGCTTACTGTCACTTCTGTCGCCCTCTCTTTGGCTCCCTTTTTCTTCACAGTCTTATCCCAGGACCCGTCCATGTGTCCCGACACTGTCCCTTCAGCCGGGAGCCTGTGGGAGTCGCTGGGGGATGAGGGAGGGGATCGGGTGTTGCACATCCATTTATAAATCACTGAGTCACAGAATCCTAGGGGTTGGAAGGGACCTGGAAAGATCATCTAGTCCAACACTCCTGCCAGGCAGGTTCACCCAGAGCACATCACACAGGAACGTGTCCAGGAGGGTTTTGAATGTCTCCAGGGAAGGAGACTCCAAAACCTCTCTGGGCAGCCCGTCCCAGGGCTCTGTCACACTCACAGGAGAGAAGTTTTTTCTGATGTTCATGTGGAACCTCCTGTGTTCCAGTTTACACCCACTGCCCCTTGTCCTGTCACTGGACATCACTGAAAAAAGCCTGGCTCTGTCCTCCAGACACTCACCCTTTACATATTTGTAACCATGGATGAGGTCGCCCCTCAGTCTCCTCTTCTCCAAGCTAAAGAG
>NW_009952798.1:1739462-1748013 GCF_000747805.2 Chaetura pelagica
GTCATCAGCAAACTTGCTGAGAGCACACTCTGTTCCCTCATCCAGGTTGTAGATGAAAATATTGAATAGTACCAAAATATTGAATAGTACCAATATAATATATAATATACCGATGTAAAATACCAATATATATATATATATATATTTTATATATATATCTCTATCACTAATAATTAAAATCAGTTTGTTTCACTTTTCAACCCAGAAAGCCTCTCTCTCATTTTTTTTCCTCCTTCTTTCTCTACCTTGGAGGAGGGGAGTGGATTGAGAGCATTATTGTTATTGGTTTGACTGCCAACGTGGAGTCAAACCATGACAAGTGGGTACCTACAGGATCTTTACAGTGGAGCTTTGGTCACATGCAAGTCCACAAGGGTCCAACTCAGAGTGGTAAAGAATGAAGGTACACTGGATATAAATGAATGGTATTGGTGCCCTTCTGTAGTGCATCGTGACTGCCTCTTGCTTGCAGCAGCTGAAGAGCATAAGAATAGCTCACATCCAAGGATGTTTTACAAAAATTTCTAAATTAACTGGATTTAATGATTTGATGTTTTCCTATTCAGTTGATTATTCTTTAAACATGTGTTTCTGTTCTTGCATATATTAGCAAAGAAATCAGCTTGTCTAGAAAAAGCAATGTAAGATCATGGTGGCAAGTAACAGTTATTTACATCATAAATTCCAAATTCCACCTGTAATATGTTTTTGCTGGATTTTACTTAAAACTTATTTACTCCGTAGCTAATGGAAAAACATATGTATACCTTGCAGTCTGATGTCATCTTATATTAGTTTATTATTTTTTTAATCTGTTCCTTTTCTGCTAATGCATAAGGCTGTAGAAGTCTTGGAGAGAAGAAAAATGTAAAAAATATGTAATTATTCTGTTCAGGGCTGTCATCTTATAAATTGCTAAAGCTTGTTATATAAAAAGAATATTATTAGACAGGTGTCTTCATTAAAACTGAATCCTGAAGAAGGAGACTTCAGTACTTTTGAAAGTGTTGTTAAAAAGGGCTAATGGGAGGATAACAGTGGTAGCTGATAGCATAATAAATAATTGCATATTATGTAATTACTCTAAAAAGTAAAACCTGAACCAAATTCATTTGATTTGGTGTAGCTGTGTTTTTGAACTTAAGAATGTAAGATTTAGGTCACAGATCAGAACTATAAAAAATACCAAAGGTTCAACTATTATTTAAAAATTAAAATATGGCAAGAGGTAATCAGGAATTGCATGTGGAACATTACTCTGCAAGTCACTAGCAAGTACTAGCTGTTTGCAAGGACTAGCATAGTCCAGCTTTTAGCAATAAATACACAGTTGTAGCAGTAGGTAACTTAAAACATTGAATTTATCTGCCAGCCCTTTGATGACTTTGATTATTCTAACTGAGAATGTTTCAGAGGATTGTTCTGTGATGTTAATTTGTATTTTTTAATGTTTAAAATTTGCAAGCTATTCTTGAAATTTGTGTGGGAAGATAGTGTATTGTATTAGACCAACAAATATAGGTGAGAAAGATGAGGCATGCTTTCAGGAATGCAAGGCCTTCTTTCAATCTGAAGAATGTCTATGTTAGCCTGGTTTGTATTTTGCTAAGTATAGCAAAACAGTTCTTGGAGTGCAGGAACTGTCCTGCTTATTAACAAGAACAAGTGAATTCAAAATGCTTGCCCAAAGACCTTGCAATTGTCTCATACTTTCTTAAGATTAAATTGACACCATCTAGCAAGACTGGCACTAGCAAGAGCTTTTCAGCTGATTACATTGTCCTCCTGCTGCATCCAGAAGAATTGCTTCTGCTTGTTTGAGCCCTCATTTTGAGCTGTCCTTCTTCCCTTTCCGTCCTGTGTAACTGTACTCTCCATTCTCTATCATTTATGCTGATCTGCTCTGTAATCTGCTTTCCTGCTCAGAAGCACTGTCTTCTGAAGTCAGTCCTTTGATCCATGTGAAGTGTAAGATCTCACCAAATAGCTGCCTGACTATTCTTTTTCTAAGTTTTCCGAGTGTGTTTTCTCACCTAGACTTCATTTTTTTCCTCTTTGATCTCTTCTGGGTTTGTTTTTATTCTCTCTGCTCTAAACAAACTGCCTTAAAGGCATTTTGCTCTGCCTGCTCTGCATCATACATTTGCTGGCTTTGACACCCACTTCTTTTTTCCTTTTTTAAAGGTATTGCCCTGTTATCTTTCCACCCATGCATTTTATTCTATGTCACAGGTTTAATATATTTGAAATTGTGTTTTGTGGTGTTTTTGAAAATAGCATGGTCCAAACCAATCTGGAAAACTTCCTTCTCAGCTGCCTTCTCTTCCTTCTTACTTGCCATGTGCTATCTCTCTTTCTAGGCTTATTTCTGCCAGTGGGGAGGGGACAACAAAAAAAATTAAGCCCCTTTTACTGCCCTACTGTCTTGCCTGTGGCATAAGAGTGTAACATTAACCCTGTGAAACTTTTGTAAGGTAAAGCCTTCTGTAATTACCAGTATTAGGTAAATTGTATTTCTTAATAATAAGTACTACCATAAATCTCATTAATAATTTATTTATAGTTTGAAAATAACAGGAAAAAGGCAATCTCCTTTCTGGTGAGAAAAACACCAAAAGATAACCAAGCACAGCATAACAGCTCTTAGCTGTTCCAATTCTGGAAGAATTGTGATTATCTCACCTTGAGCTTGCAGAGATCTGCAATAAGTACTGAATGACTGTTAGTCTTGAGATGGGGATTGGGAAGTGAATGAGTAGATTTCTTTGCTGCTTCATGCATTCTGGTGTTTGCTTCCAAAACATCACTGTAGTCTTCTTACAAGGAGCTGCTTTCACATCAGGTGCAGAGATGATGCTGTAGTTGTGTATGTATGCCAGACCCAACATTTGACAGAATACTGGAGATGGAGGTT
Organism: Chaetura pelagica; assembly: GCF_000747805.2. Classification (NCBI taxonomy): domain Eukaryota; kingdom Metazoa; phylum Chordata; class Aves; order Apodiformes; family Apodidae; genus Chaetura; species Chaetura pelagica. The sequence goes on from NW_009952798.1 coordinate 1,742,377, forward strand.
GTGCACTGTGGCACTCCTCTGCTGAATTCTCTGCTGAACAGTCCCTTCCTGTATCCAAGTGCACCATTGCAGGGACCCAAATGTAATTGTGATGAACTGGAATTTTTGGGGGGAAATTATTTGCTTTCAAGATCTCCTTTCAGTCTCTATTTCTGTGAATGATCCACAAAAGTAGGTTTCATTTCTTTAGGGCTAAACTCAGCTGTGTATCTTGAGTTTGACTATCAGGAAATTGGCTGGGAGAAGGGAAGAGGATTTGAAGCTATTTACCCGTGCACTGAATGAGATAGTGTTTTTTATGGAAGTGAATTAGTGTATATTATATATCCTTGTTTCCTATTAATTACCATCTGCTCTCCATGTAGAACACATGTGTGTTTGCAGACAGAAAGCATGGCCAGAGGTGTAAGTCATTTAGTAGGTGCCTTGATCAGGTTCAAAGCAGGACAGAATTGCACATGGTGAAACAGTGTGGGAATAGAAAACAATAGTGTTGTGGCCATTGTAAGCAAACCAGAAGCTTCACCATCAGAGATCGGTCTTCCTTTCCATCAGCTGGGAAGAAACAAAGTAAAATTTAGCCAAAAGAATAAATTAAAATCTTCCAGAGTTCCAGACAAACTATCCCACATAGATAATTTATTATTTTTATTTCATTTTTCTGACATACCAAGGGGCTCAGTAGCTCCTACTACTCTGCAGAATTGCAACAGTTAAATAAACATATTGAAATAAATATTTTTTAAAATTTCTATACTAAGTATATACTTAATAAAAACTAGAATAATACCACATTCTCATTTTAGTGTCTAAATTTTCCAGTGCTTTTACTACCAGCTAAATTCATTAGCAACCTGTAGACTGGTGTAAGTTCTCTGAAAACTTTACAGATCAGTGCAGTAGATGAACAAAGGCTTTTAAGTAGGCCTCTATTTATTTAATATCTACAAATGTAATTATCTGCATAATATTACTTACACTTTTATGCCCCTGAAAATTTGCATCTTAAGAATTTGTTACAAATTTCTTGTCAAAGCAATCCTGGAATTCAGGATGTGTTGTGCACTTTTTCTTACACCAACCAGGGGTTGTGAGAGTTAAGCAAAATAGTCTATTAAAATAATCTGACAAATAGGTTTCTCTTAATATTTCTTGATGACAAAAAGCATCTTTTCTCTTAGAGATTATGTATTCTCACGTACATGCTTTGATGGATGTGATAACAAATTATTTGTACTTTTTTAAGTTGCCAAGATACTGAATAATCAGCGTAGAGTTTATTCTGTGAAAAGCAATTAGCTGTCATCTACAGAGATGCAGTACCATGTCATTAACATCAATGGAATAACACATATACACTCTGGGAATGTTTAAATCAGAGAATAGAAGCAGTCTCTTGTTTTCAGAAATCGTAATAAATGCTTGTTTTGTTGTTGTTGTATAACTTGGTCATGGAGCTCTTAGTAAAAGATGCTGTTAAAAACTTCCCTTTTAAAAAATATTTTGGGGGAAGTGCAGTCAGTGGCACTACATGCTAGAGAAGATATTGGAGCTTCAAAAAATACTAGAATACTAGAAAATTACTAGAATAAAACATAACTGCAGTGCTCTTATTGCTTGCAATGTGCAGTGCTGTGACTCAGACAGGAGTGTGAGACAACTGAGCTGTGCAGATGTTGTGAGGATGTCAAAGGCACCAGAAAAGCTGAGCTGAGCAGAAGGTGCAGGGAAGCCCCATTCTTCCTCTAGAGCTGATTTAGCACTAGACAAATACAGCCATCAGTCTGATTTACTGCAGAAATAAAGCTTTTGAAAGAATTGCATAGTTGAGTAACTTGCCTGCAAATTGAAGTAGGAATCTGTGTCCTCCTTTGCCATTTTTTTATTATGTTTCTTGCTTTAATTTAGTAAGTTATGGCCAGTCATTTTAAAGTCATATGGAAGGAGGGGGAGAGCTATGGCCAAATGCTTTCCTGTGGCAAAGGTCAGACTCAATATCCATTCATCCTGTGAAGATACTGAAATGTGCTAAAATCTACGCTGTGAATATCCAGGTGTTTTCCATGGAGCTACTGGCATGGCTTGTGATTGAGAGCTACTGTGAGTCCTCAGCACTGAGCTGCATATGCAATTAGGGCAATGGTTCTAGCTATCTTGGAGACTGAGACTGTAAGATTTTTGAAGTCTTCCTAGTAATTTTCATCAAATATAAAAAGGGTGATCATGAAACACTTATAAATCAAGGTGCTTCTGAGCAGGGCATGCATGCTAAAACTTTTTTTGCAAGCTGTGTGCAGTGATCAGTTAAAAAACTATTATTTGATTTAGCCTCTGGGGAGCAGCACTAGAGACAAACTGCCATGGGCAGCTGAATACTTTTGACTGACTTGAATAGTGTAATAAACCGTTTTGATGTAGGATCCCATTCTTACTTGCTTTCTAGTTACATTTGTGTCTGATTTCTGCTCCTTCCATTTGGTTCTTGTGCCTTATGTGTATAGTGCGTATTCTGGAACTGTGTATTGGCAAGAATGTACATACAGGAGCATAAGATTCCTCACGTTGGAAAAGGCTTCTCTGGGCAACCTGATCACTGCTGGGCTCTCCTCCTAGGGGTAGCCAAGTTTAACATCTCTTGTCCCAGCTTACTCCTATTGTCTCTCACTCTCCTACTATGTGCCGCTGTGCAGAGCCTGGCTCCATCTTCTTGACAACCTTCTATTGGAGATGCTGCTGTTAGGTGCCCCTGCAGCCCCCTCTTCTCTAGGCAGAACAAATCCACTTCCTTCACTGTGCCCTCACAGGGACAGTTCTCCATGGCTTGTTAGCCCTCTGCTGAACTTGCTTCAGTTGATCACACCTTTCCTGTATTGGAGAGCCCAAAACTGGACACATTTTTGAGATGTGGTCTACTGTGATTCAAGCCCAGAGGGTTTAATCACTTTTCTCCGTCTGCTTGCTGGCTCTGCCATGGTTCATATGGCTGTGTTGTTTGTTACAAGGAGTTCTCTCTTCCCAGCTGCCAGACTTGGCATTTGTATTTTTAAAATTTCTTGAGGTTCATTACTGTTCTTTATCCAATGACTGAATTTGCATGGACTTGATAACTTCAGGACAGAAGAATTCTCTGATCTTCCTGACCACCACCTCAGCAATATTTTTCCCTTAGATAATGCAAGTGACAAATGTAATAGTCTCTTAATTAGAGATGATAGCATTCATTGCTTCTGTTTCAAAATTTAGGCCAGTCCATCAGAGTGGAGGCCTTACAAGGTCCATATTGAAAGAAGGCTTTATTTTCTGTACTTTTAAACTTGTGGCATCTGAAGAATAGAACAGGTCCTTTCTTCCCACAGATACGTTTTGAGTTAGGTAGGAAATGTCACGGGAATGTATCATACCCGTAACAAAGCAATTTCACTGGGAATAATTAATCTGATGAGGATCTGAATAGCCTTCATTTGCCATCTGAGCTGCCTTCTGCTGGATGACCTTTTTTCTGCAGCTGGAAGCTGTCAGTTACATGCAGGTTGTTACCACTCACTGAAGGGATACAAAGCTCAAAGTCATCCAGAAGCTTCCACCCCAACTGTATCTCTCAAGGACATAAGTCAAAGAACAGTATGTTGTGTTCTTAAGTAAAACTTTCTTGGTAGCTGCACATCTTCCCTTCAGGTTGGTATTCCAGTGAATTCTGAGTACTTCAAGTACCTACAATAGTGGCCTTTGTTTATCATGCATGCAAAACCTTCCCATTCATTTACTCAGTACAGCTATGCTAATCGGTCCTTGAAAACGTAGCCTTCTGGTTCTCTCACCATGTGCCTATCCAGTGCTGAGACTTAGTTCTTATTGATTAGGTCTTTCCTTGTTTATTTGAAACGACTGCTAGTGGAACGAGACTTAATTTCAGCTTTCCATATAGCAATAGAAACCTTCTTTTCTCTCTAAGAAAATCATGTTAAACAAGTAAGTCATGTTAAAAAAATCTTCAGATAATCCAATGGTTTGGTTACAGTGGCTGGTTTGGCTCAGGAACAAAATTCTGGTGCAATTTGGGGGATTGAAGCCCGCCAGAGATGTAGAGCTATTTACTTAGAGAAACAATGTCTATAGGTGTAGCAAGCAGATGTGGTTTGCTTGAAACATTGAACTGGTAAAACCAGACACAAGCTTAATAAATACATAACTTTTTTTCCCAAGAATTCTTCAGACACCTCTTGTGTATCATTTTGGTTTGTGAAATTGTATTAATTCACTCATACTGCAAAATTTAATACAAGTACATAAGCTTTTCCATCATTATTCCAATGAAGTAATATCCACTTTAGACTGAATAATAAAATGATTGAAGACTTTAAACTACTAGTGTAAAGCAGAGTATTTCACTGTAGCTATTGGAATAAGTGCTACACAGCATGAATACCAGTTCTGTATCTGTGCTCTAATTATTCCATTGAAAATATTTTTACAAATATTTAGGTAATTTTAGTAAGTATGGCTTTTTTTATTTATTTGGGTAAATACCTACTCTTTCTCCAAACCAGGCATTTCTCTTTAGTAAAGATGCATGACACAGTAGCATACACTTGTTTTGAAAACTGTGTTTTAAAAATCATATTTCCAATTTAAAAGTGCCAGTTTCATGCAAAGTAATTAACTGTTCTGCATACTGTAATTTATTGCACTAATTGGGGATGGGACTGTAACATGAACTTATCAACAGAAAGCTAAGTTGAAATGGAAAATTTTACTGGATTCATTATTATCTCCTTGGGAAGCAGTGAACATTACACAAGTATAAAGATAGCAATGATAAACTATTTGCCTTGAAATTTCTCATTGAGGCTGAACGAAATTTTAGCATCTTTTTCTTTCATGTAATAACACTGAAACAGGGGGTAGAAGTAGAGGATTATTTGGAACACAAAGGGGCCCTTCTTCCCTAAAAAGAAACCTTCATTTGCAAAACCAAAGAAAACTTAGTGGTTTTAAACCTGAGTGCTGAGTTGTAGAAATATACTTTCTCAGAGCCTGGCTGGACATCTGTTACCAGGTGAAATGTTCATGTTCTGTGTGACTGCCTTTTGCCCTCACTGGCAGACATTTATTTACTAGAATTTGTCTGGGAGAACAGAAGTTGTATTCTGATTATAGATAAGATGCTTTCAAACTCAGAGGGTTGTCAGGAAGTTTGTGTCATGTTTTGAAATATTAAATATTGATCCATTCCTGAAATAATGGCCAAAGACAGTGGCATGTGAGCAATCAGTTACACTGTTGGGTTTTTTTTTAATTGTACATTAGCTATCTAATAGAAAATGTACATGAGAGAGAGCAGAAGTGAAGAGACTCACTTGTCAAAAGGTTGATTTCTATTAGAGTAGTTCAAAATCCAAAAACATGACAAGAGAATGTGTCAGGTTTGTCCATTTTGTGCTTAAGAACTTGATATTTATAAAATCATTACTTGTAAGTAGCCTTTCAGTGGCAGAAAAATGGAGGGAAGAACAAGAGGGAAAGAATAACAAAGAAAAGCCATGCATGTCTAGAGCTTCCCTTTTCTAATCTTTATAAAACATCTGGATAACTATAGCAAATCAACAGACTTAAATAACAAACAAATATGCTAGATTT
>NW_009952798.1:1748051-1749516 GCF_000747805.2 Chaetura pelagica
TTTATAAAACACAAAGCAAACTAATAGAACTCCCTAGGGAGAGTGTTACAGAAAGTTTTAAAAATATTTATGTTTAGGCCTTAAAGCCATGTTTTTACACATTCCACTGGCATGATCTGGGGACATAAAAAATTGTAACATGATTTTAATCTGTATTAGATTATATTGGTTTATGCTAAAGAAGTGGCACAGTCTGTCACTTAGGATTGACATCGTTGCCTATTGAAATCATGGGATTTATTCACTCTGTCAGTGGTACCAGTTAATTGCATGAAATCTCACAGAAACAGAGAAAAGTAGCTGTCGTTAGGGAAGACCTATCTTTGTCCTAACATGACAGCTATGCCAAACTTTGCTTTTGATGTGTTTTTTTTTAAATAAAAAATTGTGATTCTTGTTCTCATCAACAAGGCAGCCCCTGAGCAAGCTTCCTCTATTAACATTTACAAATCTGGCTCCCCACGCTTCTGAGTCACTGTTTTATTTATGTTCAACTCAAGTTACCTCAGTGAAGAAGGCAGGCGTAGAATCGTTTTTAAACTACAAGTTAAAGAATGGTTTATGTTTCTAGAAAGAATTAAAATGTATGCATGAGAAAGTATGCAAACATGCAGAGATAAATGCTAGCACTTCATTTGTCCACCAAATTTGGAAGAATGCTGGAATTAAACCTTTGGTTTAGCAGCCCATCTCCACTTAACAGGTGATACTGAATTCAGTATCAAAATAAGCATTGACTTTAATTGTATAGGATTATGTGCTTGTGTATTGCTAACAAGAGTGGTTGATTTGTATCTGTTGATCACTTTGTACACTATGATGGACATGTATTGAAGTTCCTCTGCTAAGTGTATGCAAGATGGTGTTATGCTGAATACTCACATACTATTTATCTATGGGTTTTGTGCTTTTTCATTTAGCAGAGGACATGCTTAAATAGGTGAAGCAAAGTTGTGTACTAGGAAGTATATGATGCAGTCTAAGCTCTATTTGTTTCAGATATTGTAAGTTTTATAGTAGGTCAAAGAGAAGAGAAAAGGAGTAGGATGATCTCAGAGACTGCCCTACTCAACTGTTTTTGGGTTTTGTCCATTCAATAGAGCATCTGCATTCTGCAAATTAAGTCACTTGGGCTAGACAACAGGAGGGATTACTAATGGTGTGTGCTTCAGCTTCGTTCACCAAACCTGAGATAGGATTTTCAGGAGCTCCATCCAAATGAAGTTATTTATCTCTTAGTGCTAAGATGATTTTCTTGCTTTCAATTCTTCTGGAAATTAGGAATAATAATTAAATATCCTTGCAGGTTAATCAGTTATTTTTTGCAAAGTTCTCAAAGCACGAGAGACATGGAAAAGTTCATCCAGCATTAATCAGCCTGTCTTTAAACTAATGGGTGAATATTATGCAGTAAATATTCTGACATGTTAACACTTCTTAGACAGAACAATACGGATTAAACAAA